>NC_089767.1:24387008-24414508 GCF_040412425.1 Macrobrachium rosenbergii | reverse complement strand
TGGCCTAGGCAAGCCGAAATATGAATCTTCTGTCTCGATTAGTTCAACATTTTGGGCCAACTTTAAATTCCCATTTTGCATATGACCAGTATGACCCTGCACTAGGTCTGGACTTCCCTCTGCAAATCGGAATCGTTAGGGAATTACAGTGGACAAATATAGTTTTGACCTCCTATCATTCAAAACATAAGGCCCGAGTTAAATTCCCTATTGCATATTGACATCCAGTAATGAATTTTGTAAACCAAATACATTTTGTATGAATTACTATCCAGATAACAATAAATGTCATTTGTTTGAATAAAAAAAAAAATACATATTTATATATATATTATATATATATATAATAATAAATATATATTTATTATATATATATATATATATATATATATATATAAAAAAAATATATGTATATATATACCGCTTGTGAGACTTAAGTTTTCGGTTAAATGGCATCATGTTTAAAAGATTGAGCGACTTTTTACAGATAAGCAATAAAATAAAAACGAGTCAATTTTTTTTTTTTTTTTTTTTTTTTGCTAATTCTGCCATCGATTTCCCGACATTAACACCTATCAACTATAGCAGCAACCCATAAAGGAAAATTATCATTAGGGACGAAGATTATTGACCTACAGTAGTTTCATCACATTTCTCGTAGATATTAAGAATGAGTGGTTGTCATTAACCTTCCAAGTCTTTGAATGTCTGCGTAGTACTGATTGAGCAAATTTGACAAATTCTTGACAGAAGAATGTTTAGGGTTTTAATTGTCTCATTTCCTTGGGAAGGGTTGACTTTCCTCGTCTATAGTTCTTTATTATTGTAACTTGATTTAACTATATCTTCCAAAGCGCATTTTCCAACTGACCGTCCGGCCCTCCCAAGAAGAGTAAAATTTTTCATTGTTGTGTGCTTTACTTTTATTGGCATATCAGTTACAGCAATTAATACAAATAAGGACGTTACAAATTATTTTTCTACGTATTTGTGACAGTCTGTTACTGCTTGTACTGTAAACAAAACATTTTGCATACATGGATAAACAAGCTTGGGGCAATTCATCACTTATATAATGGCCTTAAGGTTGCATGCAGTAGTTCCTTGCTTGAGGGAAGGCGTACCAACCATTCTTTGAAGACCGCCGCTCCATCTCGTTTGGACTTCATTGGCTACCTGTGAAAGCCAGCAATGAATATACAATTAGATGTTTTGACGTCTATCAAGAGAGAGAATAAAAGAAAAATATTCAGGCCTACCTACAGCAATACACCACCACCGAAAGCATAATTGGAGCCAAGATACAACACAGACAATGAAAACGCCTGGATTTCGAATACGCGTTACCGAGAATCCCATTCAAAAAGTCCCAGGAATATGTATAATTATATTATACATATTCCATTACTAATGAAAGCCTTAATGGGGCAACTAACTTATGGAACAGAAGACCAGGCTTTTTAGGATAACATTTGAGTGCAACTCCAATAAATATTGATCCACGGATGGATTAGCATTCTTGGAATTGCCGGACGCGAATTGAGATAATGACACATAATTTTCTGAAACTGAAAATTAATGAGATTCCATCTACGACTTCGTAATATATCATACATTTCCTAAATGATAAAAATTTTGAATAATCACTTTTACACGGCATAGATTTCATATTCTTAGTTTTTAGGTAGCAGGATATCTATTTATCTGTTTCTATGCTTGGGCGTTCTTGTAATGTTTGTAATCCTGAAATAATAGTGTTTCTCAGTGACCTTTCATCCAATTAGGGGTCGTCTGCTTGAAAGCGAATGACACGGACGCTTGTGATTGGTCCTAGGGGCGTTGAAGGTAGAAAACCCTCGCAGGAGGAGTGTGAATTCCTGAAGAGTGTTTGTCCATTTCTGTGTTTTTTTTTTTCACAGTTAGAAAATCGATGGGTAAAGGTAAGACTTATTTTTTGTAGTTCCGTTACGTCTGCTGAGCGAGAATTGATTTTTCTTGCAAATGAAGACGAAAACTTGAAAGCTTTATGATGAATTGGTTTGCTGGCAGACTCCAATAGGAAATTAGAAATAGCCTAATCTAGGCCTTTCAAAAATGTTGCCCATGTCTAGTAAAGGGGAAGATTAGAGTGATTTAGGTAGTAATATTCCTTGAAAGGGAAATTTGACCGTTTTAGTAGCCTAATAATGCATGCAGAGAGCAGGTTAGGTATGCAGCATTATCCCATCTTAACTTCAATAGGTATTTCCTTAAAAACTGAAAATATGATAACAAAGTAAGACTTAACATTGTTCAGTTAGTAACAGCTAAATTCTGGGAATTTTCCATATACTGTAACGATAATAGAGGCTACAGCCGAATTTTATTTGAAAAAGGCACTTGCCACCTTACAGTAGTGTATACCTATACAGTATATGCATTTGACAGTCAGAAGTAGCAGCCAACACTGAGTGATAAGCTGTACCTTGTTTTGCACTTGCTGCAAATATTCTCGTGTAGGTGGAAGAGAATGCAGCTAAATGAGTATTTATGTTGCAAAAAATGCAAGTTACTCAACTGAATGATTAATATTGTTAGTCACATGTTAACAAATCCAAACTTGAAATGCTGGGTGCCCAATACCAGAAAGCTATATAGTAATTATTTCTGTAGTTACAAGGCCAAGTAACATATTGATTTGGTTTTACTGGACAGATTGGTGACCGAGGTCTTATTCAAGGTTTCCTTTGGTAAACTTGTGAAAGGAAACTCTGCATCAGCTTTTCAAGGAGACTGTTTTTCTTTTGCTGGTCCTGAAACAGCTAGACCTTAAGTTTTTGAGCCGTAATTCGTGAAAAAACAATGATACAGTATTTATTTGGTATTTTATCTTGTATGCAAATCCTTTGGGACTACCAAAAAGGCATTCCTGGCATTGTTCACATTATCTTAAGAGTGAAGGCCAGTGAAATAAGTTTCAGCATTGAAATTTCATCAGATTTCCCATTCAAGTTGTCTGGTTTCCGTCTATTTAGCCCAGTTCTTGAGATTGTTTGAACCTTACGGCTGTGTGCTTTGATCATTTCCAGCATTGATATCATTTGGTAAGCTTGTGAAAAGAAAACTCTGCTTCAGCTTTTTAGGCAGACTGTTTTTCTTTTGCTGGCCCTGAAATAGCAAGGCCTTAAGTTTTTGAGCCGTAATTCTTGAAACAACAATGATGATACAGTAATTATTTAGCATTTTATCGAATATGCAACTCCTCTGGGGCTACCAAGCTGGCATTCCTGGCATGGTTCATATTGTCTTAAGAGTGAAGGCCAGTGAAGTAAGTTTCAGCATTGAAATTTCATCAGATTTACCATGCAAGTTGTCTGGTTTCCGTCTATTTAGCCCAGTTCTTGAGACTGTTTGAACCTTATGGCCGTGTGCTTTGATCATTCCCAACATTGATATCATTTGCAAATTAAAGGTTTGAGGTACCTGGCCTCCCTTATGTAAAAAATTTGGGGGACCACCGTGGGAAACCTTTTTGGCTAAGGGTAAACGCAATATTTGTGAAATACAAGATTATATTTAACCTGATCTAACCTTACTTGGTTGGCACTTGGCAGGGATTCACCCCGCTAGGATCTCCCACCCCCTAACCCTACCTAACTTTAGTTAGGACGACAGGTCCCTAACTGGGTGGGGGAGCTTTTCCTCCATGGACTCCAACCAAAACTAACCTAAGCACTGTAGATTAATATAGAATTGCAGCCTAACCCAACCATATGTGGTATAGCCTAACCTAGGATGCCTGGTTCTTGCCTGGGGAAGGGGGCGGGCGAGAAATTCCCCACCCTCAAATAACATAGTCAAGGTCACAAGGCCCTTATTTACCTGCTGCATGGTGTCATTTTAAAACTGTTCAATAAACCTTACCTTAATCAGAATTGTAACGAAGTATCACTGAGTGTTAGAACACATCTTTTTATTTCACACTTTTCTCTCCACCCAAAAACCTTGCTTACCCACTGTGGGCCCCCATAACTGAAGTATATACAAAGGACCAAAGTATCTGGACTATTAATTTAGTTCAGCAGAAAAAATCCGAGGAATAAGGTTTAAACATTGGCACCAAAGGATCCATGAATTCCAAAATCCTACTCAATTGGTGACTCATACAAGAGAAGAACCAATCAGGCCAAGCTCTGAAGATGGAGAAATGTTTAGAGAATTCCTCTCTTAACAACCTAGGGTCAATCCCAGTTGCACAAGGCTGCACCTTCCCCTGATACTTGTCATTAAAAATTGATCTCGCTGGGGGAAATAAAATTTAGTTGCCTGGTATGGGTTTGACATTGACTTCCAGTACAAAGTTACCCTTTTGATTCTCTCTCTCTCTCTCTCTCTCTCTCTCTCTCTCTCTCTCTCTCTCTCTCTCTCTCTCTCTCTCTCTCTCTCTCTCAAGTTGGAGTAGTTGGGATATGCTTACGTAATTATCCCTGTTAATTATAAAGCAATATAGGTATGTAAAGTAACTTGAGATTTTTACTTCCAGATTGATCAAGAGAGATAAATAACGTATGTAGTCTGAAACTAATTCATCGAGATGATGGGGGATATCCACTGTACGTTCCACTACCTGTTGAAAGGTGAGTACTAACTCATTTGTTTGATTCTTTCTCTCAAGTGAACTCTGAAGGATGTCCTCAGGAGACGGAGTAGTGAAGACATGCTTATGTAATTATCCTTGTTAAATATAAAACAGTATTAGTACATAAAGTAACTTGGTTTTTCCTTTCAGATTGATCAGGAGACTCATATCATTGTACGTGATCTGAAGTTGTAATTCATTGAAATGTTTGGAGTCATCCACTACACATTTCACTACCCATCCATAGGTGAGTGAAACTCATTTACCAAATTAATGCTAAGAATAGTTAAAGTTTGTGAAAGGGTAACTTTCAGGAAAGGTTCATTTCCATAGCACTGAATCATTTGATGTATCAAGACCAAGACATGGAAAAGGTACTGTACATCATATTGGTACGGCAGTGAGCATTGATCTTTGGATTTAAGTTTTGTTGGTTCCTTGGTGTTGAAGTCGCTTCCTTGGCATAGTTTTTTTTTTTTTCAACTATGCTTCCAAACACTGGTTGGCTGCATGCGTACCAAGGTCAAATGAATGGTGAAAGTGAGCATTACTGCTCATTGTGTACTATCATCTTGACTTTTGCATCCTTGTGATCAGTGACCTTATATTTAACCAGTAATTGCCATGAACTCTTCAGTTTGCCAAGTAAACTAGTAAGGATGTAGGGACACCCCTATACACAGCTCTCCAGGCCTTATTGTGTTCCTATGCTTGTGATTTAACATTAGTCTAATTGCCAAAGTGTCTGCCAGTCAAAGGTGGTCTCCCTTCTAAGAACTAACCAAATAAACACGTGCATCATTGCCGTTGAGACACACCCTGAATCTTGAGACCTGAGAGAGGATTTTGTAGACTTTTTTTTTTTTTTTTTTTTGCAGGGCTATCACAGGTTCTCCAAGTTGTAAGCCCTTTTAGAGGTTTAGTACCATCACTGCACCTCACCTTGTGCACTGTAGGCAGTACTAGGGTGTTTTGCAGGGTCCCTTTGGCCCGTGGTTGCACCCACGTTTTAGTATTGTATTATACTTTACCTCCATTCCAGCTTCCTTTCTTGGATCTTGTTTTCCAACCCCTCGTAACCATTATTGTTTAATGTAACTGTGCGGTTTTCTCCCACTTTCACATTAAGGTCCTTGTACTTTATCTCCATTATGTGTAGTGGAGCAGATAAGCCAAACAATCGTTCATTTGGTGATACAGCATGAAATTTGGAAGAAATACTATTGGGGGTAGACTTTAAGAAAAAAGTGCTAGCCACCTGAAATTCCCTTAGGTGGCCATTTTCCAAAATGGCCGCCATATGACGATTATCGTGAAAGAATGTCAATATATTTTTGTATAAATAATCAAAGTTCAATCATTATTGGGATAAATTAGGTCGTTCTTTGCCAAAGAATTACAGACTACTTGGGAGAACATACCATTCAGGAATCCAATTTGTTGGCCATTTTCCAAGATGGCTGCCAGTAAGCGTAATATGCAAAATAATGTAATTTTCTTGGTATTTATACATATTTGTCCATATAACCTGATTTCTATGAATATTTATAGCCATTTGTTCATAGATATAATTTTAAAAATGTGACAAATATACTAACACATTATTAACAGTCCAAACTTGAGAATTATGATTGAGTATATCAACGTCTATTCTATCATTGTTGAACATTAGTGTTTTAGACTCCTGAAGATGCATGGCAAGGGCAGCTACAGAGTGCAGTACAGTCTAATCCTGTCTTTTTACTTGTGCACGTTCCACCACAGTCTGTCTTGCATCCACATTTAGTTAATTAGTTCCTCGCTGGGCGAACGGGTTCCGTTCTCGGCTGCCACTTTGTTGGTCGCGAGTTCGAATCTCCGACCGGCCAGTGAAGAACAAGAGGAATTTGTTTCTGGTGATAGAAATTCATTTCTCGCTATAATGTGGTTCGGATTCCACAATAAGCTGTATGTCCCGTTGCTAGGTAATCAGTTGGTTCTTAGCCACGTAAAATGAATTTAATCCTTCGGGCCAGCCCTAGGAGAGCTGTTAATCAGCTCAGTGGTCTGGTTAAGCTAAGATATACTTTTTCTTTCTTGTTTTGGCAAACACTTTCATCCCGACATAAGGGAAAAGGTGTTTCACAGTGTTTTGCATGCCTTCGGTTTTTTGATCCTTCAGTATACTTAGAGTAGCAGTGTCATTGTAAAAGTTGTGCAATAGCAACATTTGACAGTACAACACCATGGTCCAGATGGGATCTGATGTCAACACCATCCTCAATGCTGCAAACAAACTGTAGAAGTGCTGTGGAACACCTTCCTTTCCAAGTACCTCCTGTAAATCTTGAATGAAATTTGTCTTATGAGCAAGCTTTTCTCTTCGAATGATATCTGCAGCTTTAGCCAGATGAATAGCTTCACTGTACTTGCTAGCATCAGATAGAATTGTTTCAATGCCTTTTCTGAATGCTGGAAGAACATCACGCCCTTTCCTATGGACCTCAAGTTCAGGAGTCCTAGAGAGTAACTGCTCTTTTAACCTGGTGGTATTGATGTCTGGGGAGTCTACACCTAGTTGTTGTGGCCGGCTTGTATAGGGAAACTAGATCAGCAAGTCTGAATATTACAGGTGATGTTTCTGTATTAGTGACCTTGCTATCAATGATGTAGATAAAAAGTTCAGAAAAAGCCACAGGATACAACTCTTTCCATTGATCATGGCGATTCTCCTCTTGCTTTATTACACTAAGATGTGCTCTCTCTGAGTTGTAGAAGTCTGCCAAGCATCTTGGGTGATAATTTCATTCAGCTGCATTGTCACTGCTTGGCTTAAATTTGATATTGCATCCTCTTCTTCACACAAAAATCATTGTACCTTTGGAGGGTCTGAGGTGCTTGATCTCTTTTCACGGTTTCCTTCGCTGCCTGATGAACTGGAAGTCACTGTTCTCATGTGTGCTCTTTTTCAATTTGGTATTATTAAACGAAAGTCTGCAGCTGTTATGATATTTTGCTTTATTTCTTATCAGTGTAGTTTCTATGCCTTCTCCATCATCTAACCGTGCTGGATCAAAAGATACTGGCGTATCAGTACAAGCATGAAAAATGGTGGATTTTTGCAAGATTAACATATCCAGCAGAGTCCTGTTTCCTCTGAAATAAGCTAAGAGGTGAAATTAGTGTTTCATTACTCTTGTCCTCTTGACAACGACATTTACTCCAGTCATTTTGTATTTTTTGTTTGGCATCCATGATAAGATACTTTGAACTTGAGTAGAGCTGGCCGAGGGTTTATGCGTTCACCATCTTTGCTCACTTTCATGTATGGGGTACATTTAGGTTTGAGCTGTTGCCCTACGCCTAACCCGATCTTTCATCCAATGTCATTTAAATCCCGTGCGATCTGCACCATCCGGATAACGTTAAAGCCCCTGTCATCCTTGGCTCGGCTCTCCCGCGCTGGCACATCCTGTCAGTTCAGGTGGAGCCATCTAATTTCTTTGGGACTGATTAGATAGCATTTGGGATACTAAACTTGCAGTTTAGCTGATATTGAACCCCATGCTGAGTTTCACAGCAGTGTCCGTCAACGGTGTGCCCTGGTAGTGAGCGGTAGGCACTCTCTTGGCTCTACCTCCATAGTTTAATTTTAGTTTTCCTTCTCATATATGAATAGTCTTTACTCTGATATTGAGCTTCATCTGCCTGAAGCAACTGGGTTTTTTTTGGGGGGGGGTGCCAAAACCTCCTGTTTGCCCCATTGCTTCTGCAGAATCTCCCTACCTCAGGAACAATAGTGTTGACTTGGCTGCAAGGTCGGCTGTGTGGTTTGCAACCCTATGGGACATTAAATAGACAGAAAGAGCTTATCTACTTTGCCTTCCCTTCATTAGTAGCCTTTTTTAGTGGCAAAAGTTGGAGATAAATAGACAGAGATCAGCGTGTTTATGGTTTATGACTGCTTGTGGTGTGCTGGTGCCCATCTTGAAAAAATTGGCGTCCATATTGGAATTTTTTTGATGGCTAGCGCTTTTTTCTCAAAAGGTGACGTACAGAGTATATTCATACCAAATTTCATGCTTGTATCATGAAATGAACGATTCTGGCCAAAAATCACATTAAGCTGCTCCACTAGTTCTGGATCTCTCTGGCTTGTTGTCCAACCACTGTAGCTCCCTCTTTTCAATTTGAGCATTGCTGTCCAGCCTCCAAATCCCTTTTACAGCCTTAAGCAGCAGTATCCACATGACCATTTTCCTGGTTGCACTTTCGACTCTTGTTAATTTTTTAATGTGTAAATAACTGTTAATTTTTTAATGTGTAAGTAACCACGTGTTAAGAATGTACTGTTAATTTTTTGTTAATTTTTTAATGTGTAAATAACTGTTAATTTTTTAATGTGTAAATAACTGCATGTTAAGAATGTACAAATAGTTGGTTTTTCTTATTTCTTTGGAAACTTGGTTTATTAATCGAGGTTTATTATTTTCCCATGTATAGTCATGCTTAGAGGTGTGAAATTTTATTTTTTGCTATAAATGACAAAGCTTCTTGAAACATGCTGTATGACCAGGAGGCTTACTAGCAGTAAAGTAACCTTAATTAGTTCTGTCGCTTTAAATTGAGTTCACACTTCAGAATTCAGACACCAATAGAGGAAATGACAGTAGTAAAGTGCAGTCAATGAAAATATACTTTTTCCTCAATTATATATATAGTATAATAATGGTTTTGCCCCTTTAATGTTATTTGCACCTTATGTAATTAAGTAAAACATCCTCAGTTATATAGGATAATAATGGTTTTGCCCCTTTAATGTTATTTTCACCTTATGTAATTAAGTAAAACATCCTCAGTTATATAGTATAATAATGGTTTTGCCCATTTAATGTTATTTGCACGTTATGTAATTGAGTAAAACAATCAATGTGAAGACTTTTTCTGCAATAATTTTATTTTTTTTTTTTTACAGAAGTACGCAGTTGTGCCACTAGCATGGAATGGGCCCTTTCCTAACTTCGGGCAATAAACTAAGATCAGGCAAAGGGCTGCTACGTAAAGGTGTGTGTCTTTGTAGCATGTTACTTCTGCAAGAAATGTATCCTATCTCCCTATTCACTGTTTACCATGGATGAATATTGTTTTAAATACTGTACTGATGTGCGATGATTTGCCACTTTCAAGACTTACAATTCAGAATCCATTTAGTCCAATGTCTAGAATACATTAAAATGCAGGATACTCCCTTTTCACTGTTTACCATGGATGAATATTGTACAATTCAGAATCTATTTAGTCCAATGTCTAGAATACATTAAAATGCAGGATACTCCTTTTCACTGTTTACCATGGATGAATATTGTTTCAATTACTGTACTGATATGCGATGATTTGCCACTTTCAAGACTAACAATTCAGAATCCACTTAGTCTGTCTACAATACATTAAAATGCAGTAAGACAATTCAGAATCCATTTAGTCTGCCTAGAATACATTAAAATGCAGTAAGATAATCTTATAGTAAGTAAATGATTGATAGTAACCTCTAGCATAAGAATAGCCTCCTTTTAACTTTATAGTAACCTCTAGCATAAGAATAGCCTCCTTTTAACTTTCAGGCTTCTACAAATGGAATGAAATTTCAACTCAAGAGTCAGCAGTATGAGAAGGAAATTAAATTTCAACTCAAGAGTCAACAGTAGGGGAAGAATATTGAAGAGTCGGCCAAGGATGTTCCAGGCTTCTACAATGGAATGATATTTATCAACAGTAGGGGAAGGACATTGAAGAGTATGAAGGGGTATTTCCAAGGTACTATAGGAAGGTGTGTTCAGGGAAGGACATTGAAAAGTCTGCAAAAGCTTGTCATTTTTTCTGAGATGGGCGAGGTGAACAAAGAATGGTAGCTGTAAAAGGGACATTACAGTAAGTAAATCAAAATTCATAAATTAGATTATGGATGAGATTTATTTAACGAATTTCAAGATACAACTGTCAGGAAGGTGAACATTTCATATATCAAAGAACATTGAAGAGTCATTTAAGGACGAATTTCCAAGAAAAAAAAAAAGGTGAAAAACAGTAGGGGAAGGACATTGAAGAGTCGGCTACAGCAGATCGTCTTCCTTGCACCTCAAGATGGGGTGCAAAGGACGTATTTTTCCAAGATGGGGTATTTTTATCCAGTTGATAAAGAAGCTCCTTGAGGGTAAGCAGGAGGAGAAAGTTGGGCCATGATGCTGCGTCGACTTGAAGCTTCTCAAATTGACAGGGTGTTCAGCCACTTGTTACTAATTGAAGATGACACTCCAAATAGCTTGTCATTTTGTGCGCTCAGTATAAAGCACCACTAGAGATAGCTGTAAATCTCAGGGCCTGTTTTTGTTACAGTAATGGTAAATTAAAATTCATAAATTAGATATCCATAGAGATTTATTTTATTTAACGAATTTCATACTGTACAACTGTAGAAAACACATCAAGCCTGAACTAATGAAAATTTATAATCAAAGAACACAATACATCAAGACTGAATATTTGGTAGCAGTTGTATAAAAAAATAAAAAGTGATGCGTCCAGAAAAATCTAATTAACAGCCCTGGATTACCGGCTAATTTATTAGTGTTCCACAGCAGATCCTCTTCCTTGTACCTCTGTAATAGCCGAGTCCAATGCAAAAACGATATTTCTTGCATGGTAAATATGCAAGAGAGGTGCTTTTATAAACATTTCGATATGAGAACCTCTAAAAGTAATGATGTCCTTAACTTTAAGCAGGTCACTACATAACAGTTGAAAGCGTGTCCTCTGTAATAATGATGTTCTTGAAAACGTCGACTTAATAGCTTCTCATTGATAATTGCCAGCAAAACAAACTCTTTCAGCAAAACAAACTCTTGTTGGTAATTCCCAAGATGCTCTTGAAAACGCTGACTTTAGCCTCTTGTTGGTACTTGTCCTTAAGATAACACTGTCTCTAGCCTCTTGTTGCAAAAATAACACAAGATGCTCTTGCAAAAAACACTGTCTGTCCTTAATTGCAAAATAACAGTGTCTGTAATGCAAATTAACCCATTACTTCCTTAACAATCACTTTGTTGATTCTGTGCAAAAATAACAGTAAGTCCCTTTCCTTGCAAAATTCAATCTGGTTACTCCTTAATGAAAAATAACATCAAGCCTGAACTAATCCTCATTAGCAGAGTCTGTCTGAAAGCAAAATAACAGTCTGTTTCTTACTACAAGATTGAATATACAAGAGAAGGGTCTAATTTTAAAAATTCTATATTCAAAATGATCCTAAAAGCATCAAAAAATATACAAGAGAGGAATCTAATATTAAAACTAAACATTCTTAAAAAATATCAGTCTGTCTGACCAAGCAAAACAAACTTAATAAAAAGTTGTCTTAATTTTGACAAAATAAAAGTCATGTCCATAACAGCAAAAAACTTCTATCTGTCCAGCAAAAAAATAATAAAACATACACAACGTCGCATGATGCAATCCTCCCATCAAAACAAACACCTAATTCAGTAAGTCCTATCTGGGCTGTGATGAAATCTTTTTAGCCTCGGCTTCTTTCACTTGATAAAAACACTGACTGTCCTTAGTGCAAAATAACACTGACTGCCCTTAGTGCAAAATAACTGACTGCCCTTAGTGCAAAATAACACTGACTGCCCTTAGTGCAAAATAACACTGACTGCCCCTTAGTGCAAAATAACACTGACTGTCCCTTAGTGCAAAATAACACTGACTGTCCCTTAGTGCAAAATAACACTGACTGTCCCTTAGTGCAAAATAACACTGACTGTCCCTTAGTGCAAAATAACACTGACTGTCCCTTAGTGCAAAATAACACTGTCTGTCCTTAATGCAAAATAACACTGTCTGTCCTTAATGCAAAATAACACTGTCTGTCCTTAATGCAAAATAACACTGTCTGTCCTTAATGCAAAATAACACTGTCTGTCCTTAATGCAAAATAACACTGACTGTCCTTTATTTTAATGCAAAATAACGTTTACCTAACGAAACTGCAAACAATGAATTTAACTGGTTTGAGCGTACTAATAACATACGAAAAACCCGAATGTCTCTCTTACTGCAATGAATCCGTTGTCATGCCCTAAAAATTTTTTTCAAGCAGAAAGAACATACACTAATAAATATTTTGTGCAGAGGCTCAAGCACATTTCTAACAACTGTCATACCACAGTAGAAACTAAAAATATTTTGCACTTAACCTAAACGCTGACAAGGTATGATCCTTGAATCAATCTAGGATAACTGGATACAAAAAAAATTATAAACCTTCGACACTGACTAGCATACTGCAGACATTACAAGCCTCTTTGCTTCTAAATAGGGGTACTTTGAACTGAATGTCAAGGCCGTCAGAGCATGACAAAGTCAAGTTCCTATAAAGATTTCATGAAGACTAACCCAACCTTGAAAGCACGAGAAGGCTTTTGACTAAATGACTGCCGCTAACAGCAAAAGGTCAGAGTGTAATTTAAGATAATTGCTGGAGAACCTCCACAAAATTATAACCAGATTTAACAAATACACCATTCTTTTACAGCTACCATTTAAGTTGGCCACAAAAATATATAACTAGATTAAATAAAGACCACTCTTACTTCTGCCGATACCATAAGTTTACCACCAAGTCTTAGACTATCGCATTTACGCATTATTTCGAGACTATTCTCACTAAATGAAAGACCCTCCGTATACTTCAACTCGCATTCCCTAAAAACATTACTTAAAAGCCTATATTAATAAATTCAGTGTCTTACAATCTAGACTTCAGTAGCCTGCCGTATACTATACACCAGTAATCCTACTTCAAAGCCTATATTAATAAATTCAGTAAGACTTCAGTACCAGATACTATGCACAAGTAAACCTACTTCAAAGCCTATATTAATCAATTCAGTCTGATGTAATCTAGACTTCAGTAGACTATACTATATACAAGTAATAATCCAACGAAACGTGATAACCACCCAACTGGGGCATTAACATTGTTTACTTCTCCTGTTGCAGTCCCTTACTATTACTAATATTCTCCAATAAAATTATTTTATATAAATAAACGACCACTGAAGATTACCCACCTTGAGACATTACAAGAGAACTGGTTGTTAAGACGTATCATAAAAAAAAAACATCTGCTCAGATGTCATCTTCAGGCTGACAGCTGTTACGATATGACAAAAACTCATCTACTCAGATGTGATCTTCAGTCTGTGACAGCTGTAATGGTCATAAAAAACATCTGCTCAGATATCCTCAAGCCGTGACAACTGTAATGGTCATAAAACAACATTGCTCCGATGTCTTCTGGCTGTGACAGCTGTAATGGTCATATATCAACTCGGATGTCATCTTCAGGCTGTGGCAGCTGTAATGGGGAAGATCATATTAGTTCTGATGACATTCTTTAAAAAGTAAAATAATACCAGTCAAGACAAAAGGCATACCGAAACAATGCAAAATAAATGAAAATGGGAGAAACTCAAAAGCATATGAAGGTAAATTCAAAAGGATTGCAATTCAACATCTGCAAAATCTGCTGGGATGCTAATGCTGCGCACTATCTGGTGGGAAAAGGGAGGGGGTTGCCTTATGGGCTAGTCACCTCCAAGACTAGTTCCTTGTAAAATTTTACAAAGTAAAGGACTTTTGTAATCATTTTTTCTTCCCTTCGCCATGACTTTCTTAAAAAAATAAATGGATGCCTAACAGAAACCCTTACTAGCTCCGGAAATACAGTACACTTCATACATTTTGCCCTAGTCAATATAGCTAGTCGAAGTAAATGCACTAAAACTAAAGAACAATTCAGTAAACCATTGGTAAATCTAGCATGAGGGATGGACAAGAATTGGTTTGCATAACAGAACAATTAAGTATGCAGGATTGATCATAAACTGATCGCCCTCAACTGAGAAAGACAAAATCTCTGAAAAACGTTCATGAAACAGCCAGTAAAACGATGAGAAAGTGACCATGAATTTAATGGGAGCAAAATAACAGTAAGAATATTATCGTACGGGTACACCGCATGAGCTAAGCGGAATAAAGATAGACAGTCCAGGAAAAACTGAAAAGGGCAGGCAGGCAGGAAAGAGACCAAAAGATCAATTGCATTCAGTAGCTCAAAGCCAAAAGGTAGTTTGCAAGCACAATGGAAGAGGGAAGAATGGAATCAGAATCTCATCTTAATGAGAATAAAATTTTCTGCAAGGAATGTGGATGAGAAAAAAAAAATGTAAAAGATACGAAAGGGGCAAAAGACCAAAACACGTAGAGATTAAAATTTAAGATAGTAATACTAGAACAGAACGCAAAGTAAAGTAACCTAACCTAAAACTAAAGGACGTAGGATAAGAATGAGACATGTGGATAAATTAGAAGCTTCAGGTGAAATTGGCAAGATTTTGGGAATTTCAGGAGTGAAATTTAATTTGTCTAGAGCATTTGGACCACCAATCACTGCAGAGCTGACCATAATACTGATGTGTAGGGAGATAGGAAAATCTGTTGCACAATATGCCATGAATAATGATGCGCTACACTGTCTGAAGTATTAAAAAAAATATAAATGCTGGAAAATCGACGAATTTCTTTTGAGCTAATAAATGACAATTGGACTGTGTCAAGCTACTGAAACAAAAAAAAGCAAGCTTCTAAATGAAGAAATTACAAGAAAAGTATTGTATGAAAATTTGCACCAAGCATTTGGTGATCTTAAAAAGATATTTGAGTACCAAGAAAAACACGAGCATTCAAAAGAATGAGATAAATTATGGCATCCAAAGTTTCAGCAATGAACCTTTCATCAATTACCACAATAATAATGCGGAAAGAGAGCACTAAGCAACCTGCATGCAACAAACTATGACGTGAGAGACAATGTCTAAATGATACCCAGGAATCCAAAACAATAAGTTGGTAAGACTTCTCCCGTCATTTCCTCTAGTACCCTCTTCCACACCTATTTACTGTACAATGCTTCAGGAATCTTAGTAAACACTTTTCAAACACTTTTCACAGTGCAACACCTTTTTCTACGCAAGAAGAAAATGACACCACCATTATTTACCTTCTGAAATCGCTGACGAACAAAGAATGCGCAGGCATTGTTATACACAATGCCAAGTACATTCCAAAACACCCTGCGCAAAGCAATGTATTAAGATGGTTCCATGTGTCTTAGTGCCAAAGCCTTGTAGAATGGCTGTTGCTGCATTTTTTAATCCTTGGCAACATTTGCATCACCAACTCGGGACTCAATAAGACCTGGCAGAACCAAACTACCTAATCTTGACTGACATAAAAAGGAAAATAAAGAACCTTCGAACTTGGGAATTTGAAAAGGCCAAAAGACAAAGCCGACACCAGAGCCAAACAGTATGGTTGTAATGAGTCTATGGTCACAACATAATGGTTTCCTAAAAATCTAACGACCACTACGTCGAAAATTCTTAACGCTTCTTGTGCCCGACTGCACAACACACATTTTGTCTGAAATCTAGGTGTAAAAACCAAACCCAATGAGGAATCAACCAACACAAGTTTAATTTAAATTCTGATTGACCTTTCCAGTCTTCACCATATTCCTCATTTAAGAATGTCAAAAGGTTCAAGACATTTTCTTAGAACTTTTTATGGTGTTCATGCTTTCTGCAATATATTTTTTGCTCTTGTTCATACAAATATGCATTATGAAAAAAAAACTTTTAAATAAGTCCAATAATTTTGGTTAAATCCAGAGAAATAACCCACAAAAACCAAGTTCAATTTGATAAAACACTGGTAAAAAAAAAAAAGGGGGAGTGTGGGCTTTTCACGTCTCCAGATCCTCCAAGCTAATCCAACGTAAATATTACAACTGGTGAACCCATGTGACCTAGTCTCAAATTTCTTCTGAAGTAGAGTTCTAGAAAGAAAGGAAAATAATTACCTAAAGAATGAAGCCATGAAAAATAAGCCTTCTTTTAAACGTAAAATCATTCACTCTACTGCAAAAAAAAAAAAAACCTTATATATGAGTGATTTAACCAACAGTGAACAAAACATTCCTGACAGTCAAATTACTTTCTAGACATGATGGTTAACGCAACCTGTAGTAAATTCGTCTTACCACCACGTGCTGCTCTCAGAGCAACAGCCAGCTAAATGTGTAACTTATGGCCAGTGTAATTTACCAGAGCATTTTAAAACAGCTTTTGGATCCAAAGAAGCTAATCCTTTATTTTTATGGTGTAACTCAAAACTTATTGGAAAGTTTTTATAAAATGCAAACCATGGTCTTGATAAGCCCCATTACTTCACTGTATAAATTTACTGATGGATAAGTACCATCCCTAGGTAAACAAAGCGCACACCAACTGTTATATGCAATGTTAAGATAGAAAATGGTGTGTCAGCTGGCGAATAATTAGCATGTCTCCATACCTCAGAGCTGACCAATGAATAATGCACACTATACTGAGGTCTTTGTGGGTGTTATTATCCTTCAGACAGGAGGTAAAGGGGGTCAACAGTACGCACAGTGAAAGTGAGGAAAAGAAACTTGGTGCTGTACTAGGAAACCGTGGAGGGTCACCTGTAACAAGGCAGTTCTCCAAATTGAATTGGGCTGAGGAACAAACCTCCTGTCATCTTTACACAATAATACAGAAGATAACGCTGTAATGAAAGGTTCTGAGGGGTCACTAGCAGCCTGCCTGCTGAGTTTTTGTGGCAAAGTCTAGGTTAAAGAAATGCCTACCAACTACCATTTTCTGGTTAGGAATATATCCAGCCATCATAATGACATTCTTAACCAGAGCAAATATTCTCCGGATGGCTGCCGTGATAACAATATTCCCAACGAAGCAAATGATGCAAGCTCAGTTAAGGTATTACAGCTTATATGAAATGTGAAGTAAGCCTGACTGCAAACTATGCAAAAGGGTAATTTTTAAAGGTTACTGTCACATGGGAACCATTCTTAGATCTTTCCACATCTTGCTACGAGTTTACCTAAAGGAACCAGTAGTGGTGACAAGTTTAAGAAATCATGTTCGTCACCTCACAGCCAAGGATCTGCAAATCTGCACGAACAATGGCCTAGCTATGACGGCCGATCCAATGTCAATATATTTACATCTGGTACAACAAAAGCGTGCTTTACTTGCGCTATTAGCATTAAATTTATCCTAAAATTAATTATGTAAAACCATTGCTTCAAGATATACCACAGGCTCTAACATACATGCTACAGTTGTTTTAAGCCGAATCATGTAAAACTTCCAACACTCCAAAAATCTGAGCATTCTAACTGATACTTTTATATACAATAGATACAATTAAGCACATCCTGGTTAAAAGCATATTTAGTATATTGAATTTTTAAAATTCATATTTACAGCAGAAACGATAAAGTACTATAAAGTTTGTGTGACAAGATGAGAATCATTTGGTGCCATTACGGACAGCAAGGAATCAAGATGTGGAAGAAAAATTGTCAATGTGATAGCGCCTGAAAGAATGCTGCAATAAGAATGTAATATATGCAAAACCACAACTAGGTAGAACCATCCTGTTAAACCTTCATGGTATGTAACCTGATGGGTATATTCAAGTTTGTAGCAGAAGACTGTGTATTCCCCAAAATACAATGTACAGTACAGTACTATACTGCACTACCAATGTAAAATTTATGGATGCGAAGTATAGAACTTTATGAAATGTTTGAGTAAAGAAATGATTCATGAAGCCTTTGTCCAAATGTTTTAAATTGATAAAAAACGACTATTTTCAGACACTGACAACCACTGTCATTGTGAAACCATCTACAGAAATTAATCAATACCTGTACCAAATAAGTTTCACCTCAGCAGGAAAAAGTGTACGTCTGTGAATGCTGGTTTTATTCTGAACTGAAAATTTCCTTCCTTTTTTAAGTCTAGCGAATAATCCCAGGAAAGAATATTCAGGCCATTTATCTCCCATTAGTTCACGGCAGCAAACACACTCATTAGTAATGACTATGTCAAGTCTGAATTTCCATGCTTTTTGCAGAGTTCACTTCATGTGTTTTGAGCATATTCCACGAAGAGCAAACAAATAAGTTTCTGATTGGCTATCAACAAACTCCACTAAACCACCTACGTATGTGTTAACACTTTACCAAACAAGAGTTATCCTAACTCCAAAAGCAAGCTTTTACATTTTAAAGTCCCCAAATCAACTTCATACTGCAACAGGTTTGAAACTGCAACATTCACTACTGGAAATACACGTTAATCATGGGCACACCATTCCTTTATAGCTAATAGTTATGAGAATTACTGTAAGTTATAGTGAAAAATGTCAACCATAAAATAAGTACTGAAAAACCTATTAACAGCAAATATTGAAACCATCACAGTCATATGAGCGTTATCGAGATCATTTACTATACACTTGAATAACAAACATTCTTACCAATTTAGAACGGATGCTTTTTGGGGTTTGTCACTTCAGATGTCCGAGACGCCGTGATATACACATTCTTTCAATACAAAAGTTTGAGCATTCTCTGGCTTGCGTTGAAGATCCTCCTCTTTTACTGTCACTTAAGATGTCCGAGAAACCGTTATGTGCACATTATTTCAGTCCAACTAACTTCGGCATTCTCTGGCTTGTATTCAAGATCCTCCTCTTCCACCATTCTATTTACCTGAAAAAAAAATTAAATGATCAAATGCTTAGTCGGAAGAGAAAAAGTCAATTACTACAATATTTTAAAAGCATAATCACATTCCTATGAAACACGCCATAAAGGTTTTTGACTGGCCAAGAAAGCTTTAGAGATATCCAGAGGGATTAGCAAAATAGCAACATTACGCTTAAGTGGAGACTTACACTAAAAAAAATCCTCAATGTTTAACTTTTACAACCACCCAGCTTGTGGTATTCCGCAGTTTGTGAAAAAGGAAATAACCACAAATTAAAGCAAAATAATTAGGTACTTAAAAACTTCCAGTTGGAAACCTATATAATATAAAGAATAAATCAAGACTACAAACCCAATTCACTGGGGCCACAGTAACCAAACTAAATTCGAATATCGATGATGAACTTAGTTCAAAATCCAACCAGATGTGTTTTGGAAATATTTAAATATATATGGAATAAGTCCATAAAAAACTATACACAAATTTGTTAGTAAAATTAACTCTCCATATAAATCTTCATTGTTTAAAGTGAAGGATATTCATTTCAAGAAAGCATCAAATATTACCGATACCCTTGTTAAAGTTCAGAATGCCCACTTTTCATTTTTTGTCCTTTGCTTCACTTAGGGAAGTGACCCTTGCACCCACCAAGTACCCCTTCCAAACTTAATAAAAAGTGCCATAAAATAAGCAAAGCATACGGATGCAACCTGGCTTACCCTACCCTAACTTAGGGCATGGAGTCCTTACCTGCTGGGGAAGATGGGGGTGGGGTGGTGGTGCAGACTATTCGCCTTGCCTAGACTCCCACTTTACCTAATCTAGAGCGTAATAATGTAAAAACTAAAAACTGGGATGAATCTCTAATAATACCACTATCTCGAGTAAAAATTTGGTAAAAAAAATCTATACATGTGATTTACCACCAATAGATGCTATGGGGATATATCTAGAAAGTTACATGCACAACTCTTTCAAAGGAATGCTGCATAAACCTTAAGTAACGCCTACAGTGCACTGCGTGAGGTGCACTTACGGCACTGCCGCCCCTATGGAGAAAAAAGTTAAAAGACATGAGGGACACCAGTGGGAAATTGGGGTTTATCCGTGGGGGATACAAACAGGCAGCGAAATGGCTAAAATCAGTTTGAAATGCATAAATCACACCCTTATGTATACACAGTTCACAGTAATACCCACCTAAAAATTCCGGAGCATGCATATGTAAAATCACCCAAAAAATTCATCAGCACAAAAACACAGCAAGGTCATGTACAGGGACACAACCTAACCTACCCTTCTCTATATCAAGTTTCAACAGCCTAGGAAGGGGGTGAGGTGGCAACTCCAGGCCTACATTCGACTCCCCTCCTAGCCTAACTTACCATGCAATAAATTGAAAGTACAAGGACACAACCTAACCTAGCTTAACCTGAAGCACTGGGCCTGTAATCCCTGGGTCAGGGGAGCCTAGTCGCTCCCTGGAATCCTTAACCAACCTTAACCTAGAATGCCATAAACTCAGTAAAATGCTTGGATGAATTTCCACCTTAGCTACTTTCAAAGCCTTATTTGACAACACAACATTTTACCTTTGATAAAAATTATGAAGACTGGCAAAATACTGAGTATAAAACTGAGTAGCTGCATGTCAAAAATTCAGAGAGCTGGTTCGGTGACATGCAGTTTAAAATATCTGGCGAAGTTTTTTATCACGCCACTTCCCTTCTATAATGGCTTAATGATATAGACGACAGTGTAAAGATGACAAAACTGACACGAACATTCTTTCAAATGTTTGTACCCGTTCGGGAGCCAAACATTAATGGACTTCTCGACAATAGATGAGTATTGTGGGGCTCAATTTGGTCTAATGATATTTGGTAACGACGCGACATATTACGCTCGCTTTAAAAAAAAAAATCTCAAAATCAGTTGAACTATTATCCTGAATATAAACCCAACAGCAGCAAATTTTCGCCTTCTGGCCCTACTCTCATAACTTTGTCAAGGCGAAATGTTATTATAAAGTGCAGTCTTGATTGCATGCAGGGCATTTCCAGCTAGCCTAAAATGGTCTCTTTGGCACAATCCCATTATCGCAAGTAGCCGAAGTGGTAATGGGAGGGAGTTCGCAATTGTATTTCTGCAAGGGTTTATACTTTCTTGTTGAGCTAGACTAACCGGTGTTCTAAATGGCTATTTGGCTAAAACGTGGCATTGTAATTAAAATGGTGATAAAATATAATTTGTAATTCTGTTTCTGGCGTATGTTTTTAGTTTTTTTTTTCTTTCTCTCCATGGCTCTGTAAAACCCTGAATACAACTAATTTTAATGTTTCCTACTAAGTAATTTTAGGGAAAACCCTTAAGGTAGCATTTATGGGGAACCCACCCCCCCTTTTGCAATTAACATCACAGAACACTTTAGGCTAAGGTGGCACTCAGACGTTGCGTTTTTCTCACCTTGGTATTACATCTGGTACTACTTCGGTTTAGAAGCGAAATTTACATCGACACTAGGCAGAGAGAGAGAGAGAGAGAGAGAGAGAGAGAGAGAGAGAGAGAGAGAGAGAGAGAGAGAGAGAGAGAGAGTTATAAATCGAAAAATATGAGCACTTCGATTACACTCGAACAAAGAGCCGGGCGAATATGAAGGTTTGATTTACTTCACGACTGGGTATGAGCGAACTTAAAAAAAACCAACCTGATTCCAAGTTCGGGGAGATTACGCGGCATTATTTTCGGCAGTGAACCTGTTAGGCCGTCACAACTTTAGGCCATAACTTAGGACGTAAGACATGGCGGAAGCCCCTAGGGACGCCGTGTTTAGTGCTATAGCCCCTCGGGGATCAAAGTATTTTATATACCCAATTTGGCCGTTTGCCAGTTTGGATGTTACGGCCTAAATAGACTTGGGGTCGAAAAGACCAGGGCCCCCAAGTGCTTGCAAACCATGGCAGTCTTGGGGAACAGGGTAAAACTTTACTTTAGTTGCGCGTCCTGATTCAAGCCAGTCGCCGACCGACCGGGAGTCCGGGACAGGTTCCTCATACGTAAAGACACAGTCTTTCCTATAATGCAGGTCCTGACCTAACCAGATCTTACCTACCAAACCTAACTCAGGGCGACGTGCCCTACCCTGGCGCGGGGGGAGGGGGAATGAGGCAGCAACCTATCCCGGCAGGCGACTGGCATGAATCAGGTCGCGCAACTTAAGTTTTACCCATGATATTGGGCAAATAAATTCCAGTCTACACCGCCGCCTGCTTCATTCACATTTAATTTTTCACATTTTCTAAACTGGTGAATACACGAAAAATCCGGTAACTTAAGGCTATAAATTTCGGTAATACTAGCCTGAACAAAAACCCATGACACTGATAACACACATTCAAATGTTTACGATTAACTAGCTAAGTAAAAAAAAAAAAAAAAAATTTCGACCCCACAATACGGGAACTCACCATACTAGCCTATCTGCACTTTAGACCTTGATCTGCACATGCCGGTAATGATCACTGATATTTATAAAAAAAAAACCTTTATCCACATAAATATAACATTACATATTAACCAACTACACTCAAAACTGATAGCACAAATAGGGCCATTCACTTACATATCAATACTAACTTATAACCCTAGAGTTGCCGGCTGAAATTCACTACACACGATCCACACACCCACCCGTGGCTGTCACCATCAAAAAACTACTCGTCGTACTCGAGAAAATGAACTCTTAAGCCAATCAGAGACCTCCACCATGTCAAACTTAGAAATGCCTTTTCTATCGCCTCATATCATTGGCCGACGCTTTTGTACTTTGGCTGATGGATGGAAGACCTTGAAAGCGGTCCTGCCATTGGCTGAAAGGACCTGAATAGCTTTTCGAAAGAATTTGTAAAGGGATACCATGCCACCTGCAATAATTTAGCAGATACGTACATGAATTATCTATAAAGGAGTAATTATAGAAATTATTATATGAAAATTAATGAATATTTATATCTATACAGCGCGGGGAAGTACTGTAATGAAATGAGTAAATGAGAGGTCAAGATCTGAACAATTCCTACAAACGAGCGAAATAGCGTACTTACAGTAATTACATCGCATTCTGGTAGTTCCCTATATTAGGAATCCGTTTTAAATGGCTTTATTTGGTAATAAATCTAAATTTCATTTTGCTTGGATTATTATCCTTACTACGAATGTTAGTCTTCAGCGTGCAAAAAAAAAAAAAAAAAAAAAACTAGAAAATATCGGAAGATTCATGTTACCAAGGAACGCATCTAATTAAAATAATAACTATTACTATTGCTGTTGTTGCAAAGTAGACCCTTACCCTTCGTCATGACACGTCTTATTAAATGTGTCGCATCAGCACCACTGAATTATGTCAGAATCTTTGTGTTTGGTGAATGATGAATCTTCACTCAGGATGAATTGAAGCATATTTTTGACCAGTCATTTCATTCAATGAAGATAATAAGTGATCGGGGGTTTCCTTTAGCAGTTCTTCACTCCCTGCAACAACTCACGCCACCAAAACTACTCCGAACTCCAAAATTCAGATGGACGCATGATTCACATTTTGATAGGCTATAGTAACACTACCAAAAGTCGTTAATAAAAATCCAGCATATCAATCACATCGATATATAGTGTGTATATGTGTGTATATATATATATATATATATATATATATATATATATATATATATATATATATATATATATATATATATATATATATATATATACATATATATATACATAAATCTTTGCATTTCAAAATAAGTAGATTTCTAAAGAAATGCTGTATAATAACGATAGATTTCTTTGGCTATTAAGTAGATAAAACATCTGTTTATGTCTGGCAATAATAGACAACAACAGATTAAAAAGGACCATGTTTTACAGCAGATCTACAGGCACGTAAAAATCTACATTAAATGTAGAAGGTTCCTTTGAGCCCAGTGTCATAGAAATAACACAGGAATCCTCGTGGAATTAATTCCGGAATATAAAAAAAAAAAAACCATAAGCAAAAAACAATTTTCGTCAAAGCAGTAACTGGAGATATTGCATACTCCGCGAAAAACTTTTCCGGCTGAAGCTCTCCAAACAACATAGTCTGCTTACCCGGAGTTTCAATTAACGTTTGCTTGAGAATTCCCGTCGGTTCAGATGGCGTAGAATTTACCGGGAATATAAGACGGCAGCTTTCGCCTTGTCAAATACTTTGCATAAGTTTTTTTCTTTCTTAGGTGAATTTTGAGGAAGTCATTTGCATATCATATTTTCTTCCAGGAATGTCGCGTTGAGGATTTTCTCGCGGATTCTGAAACGGAGGATTTTTAGGACTTGTTTCTTTGTGGGACATTTTTACGCTCGTTACATTGTACAACCAGAAATAATATATTCCTTTGTGGTTTGCTCAGCAGAAACTTACGGTAGGTTTTTAAGGGCAACCTTCGTGAAATCTTTGTAGGAAATTCGTCTAGTATTTGTCCACGTAATTTTTCCTTGAAGCTTTTGCACGAACTATTCACACGAATATCAGAATTCTATTGTGCAACTGCACTATAAAATTTGTGACATTTTAGTTATGTTTGTCAACATAAACCTGAATGTCAAAGTATTGTTTTAATGAAGCTACAAAGAATAAAATTTATGTAATATTATAATTCTGCATGACAATAATATGAGAGCACTACGGATGCTTGTATACAGTAGCTATTATTATTATTATTATTATTATTATTATTATTATTATTATTTATAAAAACCTCATAATCTCAGGTTACCAAATTCAGATTAATAACGAAAATCGAATAGGCTCTCGAAAGCTCTCATTTTATATATATTTTTAACATATACAGGTATTTACACTGACATCGTGGTGAATTTCTTCATTATTATTATTATTATTATTATTATTATTATTATTATTATTATTATTATTATTATTATTCTACTTGTAATATGCTCATCAGTCATTATATATAGGGTCCAACCTACGACTTGGTACCCTACATACTGTATTATTATTATTATTATTATTATTATTATTATTATTATTATTATTATTATATTATTATTATTATTATTATTATTGTCAGTTTTCCTCCCTTTAAAAGGCAGGTCTGCCATTTCCCCTGGGTCGAATCTCCTTTTTTTTTTTTTTTTTTTACTTCTTCTTGTCTTCAGCCCCGTCCTAGAAATGGGTCACTGGCCTTAAAAAAAATGAGTCTATAGGCTTAACAGAGATCTACTTCTAATAAGAACGTGGCGAAATAAGCTGGGTATTAAGGTCAGTTCCAGGAAGGCAAAGGCACTATCACTGAGTTTCGTAATGCGTTTGATAGCCAAGATTTGTTGTGCAAAGAGTTGGGTGGGGGGGTAGCCATCGTTCTTAATGATTCAGACTATTTGACGATAACAGTTTGTGTTAGTTCCGACGTCAGACTTTTTTTTTTTTTTTTAAATCCTTAAGTAATTATATCTGTGTTTTATGATAACAGTCCTCCTCTCAAAGCTTCCTGTGCGTACACGAATAGTGGGATTAGTGCCATACGTCATAAATCTTTTGTTAATTAAACATCACATTTCCTAAAACTTTTGTTTTTGTAACTTATAGACTAATGTTTCCCGAATGTCAGATGACCTCGGCAAGAAAGCTCACTTAAACAACATCCTTTCCTCCGTAACTTCAAAACTGGAAATCCAGAACCAATCCCAACACTACTACAGGAAGTAAATACAAAGAAAACTCTTCATGGAAAAGCTAAAGCGATGTTTAAAACGACAGAACTTTCCAGCGGAAGCGGATCATTCGAAAGACATCGCATATGGAATTTCAATGTTCGCCTTTGCAATATCGCCTTCCTAATTCCCGATAATGGCCGGATGATGCAGGCCTTTTGCTTATTAAGTGCTGCGTTTTTCGTTGTTAATGATCAAAAAAGTTATTCCGGAATCCCGGTCCCATCTAAAACTAGGGCTACGTTCCATTTCCGGTACTGATCGATAAGCAATACAAATTAGCATTCCTTCTCTCTCTCTCTCTCTCTCTCTCTCTCTCTCTCTCTCTCTCTCTCTCTCTCTCTGCCAGAGATAGGAGATCTTGCATTTTATTAACCTTACAATCATTAAATGTTACATAAAGCGCGAAATCGTGACGCCAGAGAAATCCCAATAATAAATAAATTAAGGCGTGAAAGATAACATCTGTATGAAAATCACTGATTAAAAGATGCAAGATGAGAAGGTTCTATAGGAAAAATCGTATAGATAAAGGGGAAATATAATGCTTCTTAATATTCCGCTGCAATTACCAGTAATAATTTATTTGAGGTAACGTGGGAAGAAGCAAGCAAAGGATCTTCTAAAGAAAGAGCATTAAAGCGACTGTTTAAAGCTTGCGAAAGAGGGAGACTGCTGAACGCGCCCTGACCCTCTTCAAAAAAAAAAAAAAAAGATGGTAGGTATAATGTTAATTAACATTTGTGACTTATAAAAACAAGTTAAAACTGCGCCGAAGTTTCTTCGGCACAATCGAGTTTTCTGTACAGTGTATAATGCTGTATGAAACTCTCAGCCACGGCCCATGAAACTCTCACCCGCGGCCCATGAAACTTTCAACCACGGCCCGGTGGTGGACTGTGTTGTTGGCACCTATAGAGGTGCCAGACGTACGGTCATGGCTAACTTTAACCTTAAATAAAATAAAAACTACCCAAGCTAGACGACTCCAATTTGGTACGTTTGGTGATTGGAGGGTGGATGATCAACATACCAATTTGCATCACTCCAGCCTCAGTAGTTCTTTTAAGATCTGAGGGCGGACAGAAAAAGTGCGGAAGGACAGACGAAGCCAGCTCAATAGTTTTCTTTTCCAGAAAACTGACAAAGTCTTTATTCAGTCTAGAAACAACTGCATCGGATCTGGGCCTTGTTCATGCTGCAGAACAGTCTCTTATAGCAAATGGCCACAAAAAGACTAATGCTAATGGCAGATAACAGTCTCAAAAAGTGATTTTTTCATAAGTCAGTGCAATAACATAATCAGTAAGTTCTGAGAACTTGGAAGAAGAAAGGTTAATGGGTTCATAAGCCTTGTTAATCCTTCTGGAGTTGAAGAGTTCGAGAGGTCAAGATAAAATTCAGCAGAG
>NC_089767.1:24372008-24382008 GCF_040412425.1 Macrobrachium rosenbergii | reverse complement strand
TATATATATATATATGTGTGTGTGAGTGTTTTTATGTAAACACAGAAAATATGATGCATGACGCATAAATAACCATATATATGAGATGGGAAATAAGTACTGCGTTAAATTAATGTAATGTTATGATAGGCGTGTGTGTTTGTATATATATATATATATATATATATATATATATATATATATATATATATATATATATATATATATATATATATATATATATATATATATGTATATATATATAAACACACATACACACACACACACACATATATATATATATATATATATATATATATATATATATATATATATATATATATATATATATATATATAAACTACACACAAACACAAATGCCTATCGAAACATTACGTTAATTTAACGCAGTACGTATTTCCCGTCTCATTACTACGATGGTTATTTATGCGTCATGCATCATGCACTTTGATCTTTGGAAAACACAATTAAAATGGTCACACTCGTAAAATTTTTTTTTTTTTTTTTTTGTCAATTTGGTCAAACATAACTCAGTGGCTCCTTTATCAAATTAATGGCAATATCATAATTACAAAAAGGTAATACAGTACATCAAAGGAATGTGATATTTAATCAAAATCCGTCATGTTGTATTTGAATATTATTAGGATTTAGCGAATGTCATACGTCATTCTTATAATCAAGGTATGAATTATTAGGAATAATAAAATAAATGTATATGAATCTATCATCAAATTTTCACTACGAAGCGACGCAGCCAATGACCATTTCCTCCTATAAAGAGAATTAGCGAGATCTCGCGAGAATTAGCGAAATAACAGTGACACAGCCAACGAATATTTCCTCCTGTAAAGAGAATTAGCGAGATCTCGCGAGAATTAGCGAGATGAGAAAGTGACACAACCAACGGCGATTTCCTCCTGTAAAGAGAATTAGCGAGATCTCGCGAGAATTAGCGAGATGAGAAAGTGACACAACCAACGGCGATTTCCTCCTGTAAAGAGAATTAGCGAGATCTCGCGAGAATTAGCGAAATGACAAAGGGACAGAACCAACGGCGATTTCCTCATGCAAAGAGAATTAGCGAAACCTCACGAGATTCATCGAACTAACAAAGTGACACAACCAACGGCGATTTCCTCCTATAAAGACAATTAACGAGGTCTCGCGAAAATTAGCGAAATAACGAAGTGATACAACCAACGAATATTTCCTTTGTAAAGAAAATTAACGAGATCTCGCGAGAATCAGCGAAATAACAAAGTGACACAACCAATGTCGATTTCCTCCTGTAAAGAGAATTAACGAGATCTCGCGAGATTTAGCGAAATCTAGCGAGAATCAGAGAAATAACAAAGTGACACAACCAATGTCGATTTCCTCCTGTAAAGAGAATTAACGAGATCTCGCGAGAATTAGCGAAATCTTGCGAGAATCAGCGAAATAACAAAGTGACACAACCAATGTCGATTTCCTCCTATAAAGACAATTAACGAGATCTCGCGAGAATTACCGAAATAACGAAGTGACACAGCCAACGAATATTTCTTCTTGTACAGGGAATTAACGAGATCTTGCGAGAATCAGCGAGATCTCGCGAGAATTAGCATAATAACAAAGTGACACAACCAACGTCGATTTCCTCCCGTACAAAGTATTAGAGCAATCTCGCGAGATTTAGCGAGACCTCGCGAGACGCCTCGTAAGGAAATTTGTTTTCCCCGATCAAGGAATACATGATTTATCAGCCTCTACGGAGATGTTCGCGAGTTCCTGCGTTTTCGACATTCTCCAACATCGCCGCTCATTTTTTTCCTCTCTCAGCGTTTTGTTCGAGTGATGGATCGCCTTAATGGATCCCTAGTGAAAACATCGCGGAAATCATTAGGTACAGAAAATATGGATCTTCCAGAGAGAAGGAGGAGTGTCTGAAAACGTTTATGTGTCTGCTGCTCTATACACGTAATGGACAATACACGTATACACGCAAATACACACACACACACGATATATATATATATATATATATATATATATATATATATATATATATATATATATATATATATATATATATATATATATATATATATATATATATATATATATGTGTGTGTGTGTGTGTGTGTGTGTGTAACATATGCTGAAAAGGGTTAGATCAGTGCGTACTATGTAGGAAAAGGAAAGGAAAATAAAAATAAATACAGTAAGTCACCAATGAAAAATAAGTAATGCATGAAAAAACAATTTGATATACAGGAATATGGAATACTCTAGTAACATTATTCCCAAAATGTATACAATGCCTGGAATACCACACAGTTATTCTCATTGTTGTCTGTCACTTTCAGAAACCATTTTCACAGGTTATTTCTTCTTTTTTTTTCTAACAACCTCTGCAACTGTAAATCTGACAAGTACCCAAGCTTTCTTTCATTAACCTACTCCTGCATTCAAGTCACCCAGCAGCTTCACATTTCCGCGCTAGCAAGCCACGACGACAAGGATTCAGACCGTGTCCGGCCATTTCCTGTAATTCCAATTATTCTTCATTTTAGGCAATAGACATATATGTACAGTGCTTCTCCTCCTGCTCCTGTTACTCTAAGCCCCTCAGTTCACTATTATTTCTAGCCTTCAACAAAGTTTGCAGTAAAACATTATAGTCTCACCACGCCTTGCTTTGCTATTCCATATACAAAGACATTATACTAAGTCCTTGCTACTCTAGCTCTAATAAACCTATGGAAAAAGACTCTCCCTCACTCTGGTGATATAGATTATATCTCTAAAGGTCAACCTTGTGAATATGTGAGCTTTTTTTTGTAAATGTTTATGAAATTTTCATTTGCTTGAAGCTGCCTTATGATTATCATAATCGTCGCTGTCAGACTTATCCTGATCCTGTGTCTGACTTGCTGCCAGTACGCAATTATATGTCTGTGAAAATATCTGACAATCCCTGGGTTTTCTGTACAAATAAAACATATAAACCTCTTTCTACTGAAGTCTTCATCATGACGAGTAAACATTTTTTTCTTACATAATATGTAAAAACATTCAATGGTCAGCTAACAGAAGAAAAATGTACAGGTACTTATTTTGCACAGAATCTAAAGCAACCCTGGTTTATTTTTTGGCAGATGAAGGCCTTCAAAGTATATGTAATACTTTCATGAATATTATTTTGAACACAGAAACAACACTTAAATCTAAACTAATTTTTTAGTGGTACTTTGTGTGTGTGTGTGTATGTGTATGTGTGTGTGTACGGAAAATCACTCTAAAACTACATAGAACCCTTTTTTTTTGTCATTATCATTTGGAAGGGTTCATATTTGATGATAAATTCAGATACTAAAGCAATATATTAAGTCACTTTGATAGCCCAAAATACAACTAATATTGTTAAATGTTATGCTTTTTGCGTATTAGCATTGCTTTCATCGAACAAAACAAAATTATGTTTCGAACATTACTTAAAAGGGAAATGAATCTGAACTAGGTGAACCGATTTTGCTAGAGTGATTTTACTGGAATTTAACACAAAGTTCGCTTATCATTAAAAAAAATACAACACTACTGAGCAATGACTGTGCGTGGATCTATTTCATTCTTTCTTTAAATCTTCAGCTGAAAACCCTTTTGGACAGAGTGAACTGACTTCAAACCCAAGAGGGTTCCAAAGGGAAATGAGCCTGTAGAGAGAGACAAGCTACAGTAAAAGGTGATAGAAATCGATATGAGGGAATAGAAGATAAAACCGATGCACTAGAATTCAGATGTCAACAGAAAGCACGGAATGAATTTGCTCTTCCATCAAATATCTGGAGGTCAGAGGATTCCATAGCTGCACTAGACAAAATATTCCATATTTTACTCTTAGCCAAGATAAAACTCCTGGCGAACTGAGTAGTATTAAACCTGACTATTTCACATTTTAGTTGTAGCCAAGATAAAAGCAAACTGAGTAGTATTTAAAACTATTTCATATTTTAGTTGTGCCAAGATAAAACTGAAACTGAGCAGTATTAAACCTGACTATTTCACATTTTAGTTGTAGCCAAGATAAAACTCCTGGCAAACTGAGTAGTATTAAACCTGACTATTTCACATTTTAGTTGTAGCTAAGATAAAACTCCTGGCAAACTGAGTAGTATTAAACCTGACTATTTCACATTTTAGTTGTAGCCAAGATAAAACTCCTGGCAAAGATATTAAAACTATTTCACATTTTAGTTGTAGCTAAGATAAAACTCCTGGCAAACTGAGTAGTATTAAGCCTGACTATTTCACATTTTAGTTGTAGCCAAGATAAAACTCCTGGCAAACTGAGCAGTATTTAAACCTGACTATTTCATATTTTAGTTGTGGCCAAGATAAAGCTCCTGGCAAACTGAGCAGTATTAAACCTGACTATTTCACATTTTAGTTGTAGCCAAGATAAAACTCCTGGCAAACTGAGTAGTATTAAACCTGACTATTTCACATTTTAGTTGTAGCTAAGATAAAACTCCTGGCAAACTGAGTAGTATTTAAACCTGAATATTTCACATTTTAGTTGTAGCCAAGATAAAACTCCTGGCAAACTGAGTAGTATTAAACCTGACTATTTATTGATAAAACAAACTGTAGTATTAACTGACTATTTCACATTTTAGTTGCAGCCAAGATAAAACTCTGGCAAACTAGCAGTATTTAAAAACTGTTGTAGTAGATAAAGCTTAAAACTGACTATTAAACCTTCTATTTCACATTTTATTTGCAGATAAAAACCTGGCAAACAGATAAAACTATTTCACATTTTAGTTGAAACTAAGAGTAGTATTAAAACTATTTGATGATAAAACTCTGGAAACTGAGTAGTATTAAACTGACTATTTCACATTTTAGTTGTAGCTAAGATAAAACTCCTGGCAAACTGAGTAGTATTAAGCCTGACTATTTCACATTTTAGTTGTAGCCAAGATAAAAGCAAACTGAAATTTAAAAAATATTTTAGTTTCAAGATAAAGCTCCTGGCAAACTGAGCAGTATTAAATGACTATTTCACATTTTAGTTGTAGCCAAGATAAAACTCCTGGCAAACTGAGTAGTATTAAAAACTATTTCACATTTTAGTTTTAAGATAAAACTCCTGGCAATTGATTTAAACCTGAATATTTCATTTTAGTTGTCAAGATAAAACTCCTGGCAAACTGAGTATATTAAACCTGACTGTTTCACATTTTAGTTGTAGCTAAGATAAAATCTGCAAACTGAGTAATATTTTATTTCACATTTTACAAGATAAAACTCCTGGCAAACTGAGCAGTATTTAAACCTGACTATTTCATATTTTAAAAGATAAAGCTCCTCAAAAGCAGTATTAAACCTGACTATTTCATTTTAAGCCAAGATAAAACTCCTGGCAAACTGAGTAGTATTAAACCTGACTATTTCACATTTTAGTTGTCTAAGATAAAACTCCTGGCAAACTGGTTATTTTAAACCTGAATATTTATTTTAGTTTAGCCAAGATCTGGCAAACTGAGTAGGTTAAACCTGACTGTTTCACATTTTAGTTGTAGCTAAGATAAAACTCCTGGCAAACAGCATTAAACCTGACTAACATTTTATGACCAAGATAAAACTCCTGGCAAACTTATTAAACCTGACTATTTCACATTTTAGTTGTAGCTAAGATAAAACTCCTGGCAAACTGAGTAGTATGAAACCTGACGATTTCACATTTTAGTTGTAGCTAAGATAAAACTCCTGGCAAACTGAGTAGTATTAAACCTGACTATTTCACATTTTAGTTGTAGCCAAAATAAAACTCCTGGCAAAGTGAGTAGTATTAAACCCGACTATTTCACATTTTAGTTGCAGCCAACATAAAACTCCTAGCAAACTGAGTAGTATTAAAACTGACTATTTCACATTTTAGTTGTAGCTAAGATAAAACTCCTGGCAAACTGAGCAGTATTAAACCTGACTATCATTTTAGTTGTAAAATAAAAAAATAATTAATGAAATTTAGTTGTAGCCAACATAAAATCTAGCAAACTAGAATTAAAACTGACTAACATTTTAGTTGTAGCAAACCAAATAAGTATTAAACCTGACTATTTCACATTTTAGTTGAGCTAAGATAAAAATGGCAAACTGTTTGAATTTGGTTAGCCAAAATAAAATGCAAAAGAGTATTAAATGACTATTTCACATTTTGGTTGCAGCCAAATAAAATTGGAAAACTGAGTAGTTTCTGAATATTTCTGTGTAAACTCCTGGTGGTAAAACTCTTAGCAAAATAGTATTTTGATAAAATCGACACTTTTGATTGCCTACAAAACAAACAAAAATTTCTAGGCATACGAAATGTAACTCTGAATGGAGTGTGTAAACTTTATGTTTTTAAAAGCATTGATGTATCATAATTGTCACCATTGTGTTATATCGATTCCGAGTTATCTGAAATTGAAATCTTTATCACACAAAACAGTAGTGTTTCATTGATATTAAAAAATATCAATTTCCATCAACATTTCGAATATCATTAAATAAAAAGAGTGAAATGGCAATTCATTAATAACTGGTAACAATGAATATATGAGTTTTTGTCTGGCCACCCAGGACCTTGTGGAATCTCTCATAACTCGGCTTAACAGCAGAAATATGACCAGTGTAAGGAAATTGTAAACGATCATAGCTCTCGCCATATTAGGCAAAGTGAAGACACGCATCTGTCAGCGAAAATAAAAACTAGGTGAAGTGAGGTAATTGTAGAGAGAAAATGGTCTGGTGAATATGGTAAGTGTGATCATTTGGGCAATATAAAAAAATAACTGATGAAAATGGGTGATGATCTACTAGAATCTGGAAAAATTTTAGCAAATCAGTAACTTGCATAGAGAGAGACATAAATCTGCTTGAATGGTTAGAAATAAAGAGATGTCCTTATGGATGAAATATTGAAAAAAAGGTTTCTGAATATTGTTAAACTAATTTCTTCCTATGGTGAAATATTTTGTATATTTTGCTTGAAAAACAGCTTTCCAAGAAAGAATTGGTGATTAAAAAATCTTGAAGGGTCAGTGGATATCAGTAATTAGGTGTAATTACAATATTGTATCTATTAAGGTAAAACATATTTTACTAGAATAAACATTACTTCGTTAAATATTTTTTTTTTTTTGTGAAATAGCGTATGAAAAGGAAGAAAAAAATCTAGCCTGCCCACATATTCCCGTATGGAGAGAGAGAGAGAGAGAGAGAGAGAGAAGCTCTTTCCGCGAAACGATTCCCAACCCCTTTCCATTCCAGTCGGTTTTGCCTGGTTTTCCCAAAACAGAATGCCAAAAGTATAACGGTTTTTGGGAAACGAATTTGGCACTGCTCTCCTCTCCCTTTGATACTCGGAAAAGGATGCGAAGGCTGATACAAGAGTTAACAGAGATCAATATATAACTTGGATATGCGACGAATTGCACTAAGAGGTTTTAAGTCTGTTTTTTTTTTTTTTATTTCTTTTGTTCGAGTGGCTTGGTTGTTCCCGGTCCCCGTCTGATATTCTTAAAAACAGTTCAGAAATAAAGCATAACAGAATAAAAAGAAACTCGCACAGGCACCATCACTGTATATCTATGTATTTGTGTGTGTGTGTGTATATATATATATATATATATATATATATATATATATATATATATATATATATATATATATATGTGTGTGTGTGTGTGTATGTGTATATATATATATATATATATATATATATATATTATATATATACATATATATATATATATATATATATATATATATATCTATCTATCTATATATATATATATATATATATATATATATATATATATATATATATATATATATATATATATATTTTGTGTGTGTGTGTGTGTTTGTATACATTAAGAAGTGGCTTTAAATTGTAATGAAAATGTGGTAGAATTAATAATAAATATCTGCCTAGCATCGTGATGCAATGAATGAAAAAATTCCGGATTGTTGTAGCAATCAGTTATGAAAAATAATGCATGGCGGAAGCCTTTGTTCTATACTTATAGGGCTTCTTTCAAACAATATCATGCATGCAGTTATATAGAGCAAATATTTGGTAGAATATTACACATACGTTATATCTAATTTAACTTTAGTGTCCTGTGTAAAATTTTGACAAAAAAGTTGACACATGTACAAATGTAACGTAGATATATATATACATATATATATATATATATATATATATATATATATATATATATATATATATATATATATATATATATATATATATATATATATATATATATATATATATATATATATATATATATTATATATATAAGCTTCGAACCGAAATGAAAATAAAGGAAGTTCACAAGAAGAAAAAGAAGTTCTCAAGAAGAAAAGCTTCCTCACTTATTTTCCACTCAGCAACCACGGTTCCAGAAGTAAGGGCAATCGAGAAGTTAAGAGATTGGAACTATTAAAAATCTATCAATATTACTGCGCTCCGTATGATGTCGAAATGTGTAATATCTTACTGCAGACTAAAAAATTAAACGGTAAAATCAAAATGCATTTAATATGTTAATGCAATGTGCAATTAAATGCAATGAAATTCAGAAAAAACTGGATATTCTTTTTGGAAGGGACGCGGAATAATTTCGTGAATCTGCGGGCTGTCTTATATACCCTGCAATTTATGGAATTATTATAGTTGAGAGATTTCCTCTTGATGTAATAATGCCTCTGATTCCCTCCTTAAGTTTTCCTATTGTCTCTTTTTGAGATTCCTTCCTAAAGTTGTCCGAATGTCTCTCTGTAAGATTCCCTCCTTAAATTATCCTTATGTCTCTTAGTCAGATTCCCTCCTAAAGTTTTCCTAATGTCTCTGTGATGTCCTAATGTCTCTTTGTGAGATTTCCTCCTTAAATTATCCTAATGTCTCTTTGTGAGATTTCCTCCTTAAATTATCCTAATGTTTCTTAGATTCCCTCCTTGAGTTGTCCTAAGGTTTCCTTGTGGGATTCCCTCATTAACTTGTCCTAATTTCTCTTTGTAAGATTCACCTCGTTAACTTGTCCTAATATCTCTTTGTAAGATTCACTCCTTAAATTATCCTAAAGTCTCTTAGTCAGATTCCCCCTTTAAGTTTTATTATTGTCTCTTTATGGGATTCCTTCCTAAAGTTGTCCTAGTGTCTCTTTGTGGGGTTTCCTCCTTAACATGTCCTAATGTCTCTTTGTGTGTTCCTACTTGAATTTTATTGTGTAGTTCACTTTTTGAAACTCAGATCCTTGATTCGTTTTGAATTTAAAACGTCCAAAGTAACTACCAATTTTCTTTAAGAGGTAATGATTTTGATCTTGAAACAGGTAAAGAGACAAATTTATTGGCTTAAATAAATTGGAAAAATAATTATCATTGCATCAGTTCCGCTGGACGTTCACAAATGCCCATTGAAAACGTAATTACTGTGTACACGAAAGAAAAATCCTTACCGAATGAGTGAGGTAAGAAAAATCGTAATATATGTAATGTTCATTTGTGCATGACCAAAACGTAATTATTTCCCCACTCAGAAAACCTGCACAGAGGCAGGTAATCTAGTTTAAAATAGACTATTTTAAATTCTCCTTCATTTTCAGGACTGCGTGTACCGCACCCGTTGTGATAAATTCAATCTCAGACGAACAAATGAAATTTTAAACGTTTGATATTTAAAATATATCTTTATTTCCGTGGTGGGGCTGCCTAAGTGACGTGAAAAAAAGTTATGATTTTGTTACGTCTAAAACACTTTGGTAAATGTAGAATAATTCGCGATGGGTTCAAAAGAAGAATCGAATTACGAAGCTCTCATTTCGGAACTATAAAGAATTATAATGAATTAGAATAACTCGAAAAAGAACGTTCATTTGAGATGAGGATAATTACAGTCTTTTTAATGAAATATAATTTACTGGTTTACGAAATCTTATATTTTTTGTATATA
>NC_089767.1:24319508-24367008 GCF_040412425.1 Macrobrachium rosenbergii | reverse complement strand
AGTTTTCTCTCAGACAGAAAATTCAGCACAGCTGATACATCTGCCTAGTAGGCTCTTTCCTTTTAATCCAAGATAATTTCACTCAGATTTTGCAAATTTTGATTTCGTCTCTAAAGTAGCATCACGTCTCCTTCCCTCTGTCGCGCTTAGGCACCTCTGCTTTAGTTGATCCTGTAACTGAGTGTCCTACCCACGATGCAGCTCCTCCTATCAAGTAAAAAAATTCAAGAGGGCTTCAAGTTTAAAAGTAGGCGATGCAAGAAGTGCGGAGCATTTCGTGCCAGCCTTTCATCTTGAGGCATGATCGAGAGGGATGGACGTCTCAGGCACTCCAGGAATTACTTTCCTTTTTTACTTATCACTTTAAGTAAAGCGTCTGAATTTTAAGTTATACCCACATTGTTTAAACGTTAGAAATCACTGGTTCTGTATCGTGGTCAGTTACTGCTGCAGTGTGGGGTCTGCGGTGGGAGGTTGGAACCAACATTCTTTGGAAGCATGAATTGCAAGTCAATGGCCCCTGTGGGCTTGTTACATGTGAATACGTTTCGTCTACTGAAATAATAATAATAATAATAATAATAATAATAATAATAATAATAATAATAATAATAATAATAATAATAATAATAATAATAATAATAAATGTGTAATAAAAATCCACAATTACATAGTAAAAATATATTACTATGCTTGTTTTACATAGTAATATATTTACTATATAATTGTGGATTCTCATTACACAGATTATTTTTCACGAAATTGTGTATCTCTCAATAATAATAATAATAATAATAATAATAATAATAATAATAATAATAATAATAATAATAATAATAATAATAATAATATAATAATAATATCTGACACCGTCCAGTTATGATCAGCGTGAATTAAAAGCTTCAGTCATTCCTAAGGATTATTTTTCATATAAGGTCTGATATACTGTCGAACGCCCTAAATCAGTGGCCAAGCCACTTTTGAAATTGGCTAAAAGATTCTCAATAAAAATTTTTTATGCAGACGTTGGAAGCAATTTCTATTTTTTCTCTTCTCTGTAGCTGTTACCCAAATATCTCTCTATTCTCCTCTATCTTCGATGCCCCTTTTATTACTATTACTCACACGCAGTTATTATTCATAAAATTTACTTTTCATTACCCGCATTTCTTTGAAGTTCGGCATCACTGTACAAAGACCATATTAATATAACAATTCATTTCAGTGCTACCTTTCCAGACTTCCTTCCTGTCATTTAATTCCAATACCCATAACTCCAAACATGTTTCAATAATTTGAAGATCGCCACAACAGAATGTATTCTATATGTTTTCTAGGTTTAAAAATAATTTTCGACCGGCATCACAAAATTGACAAAATCCTCAAAATGAGTATGCTGTTTAGATGACATATACAACTAAAAACTTTCATGCGTGACTGATTACCAAAATGAAAACTATGAAACAATAAATCTTTCTTAGTATTGCTAATCCTGATAGAATTACTTCAGAGGTTTTTTGTTTCCTAAACGGACTAATTTCGGGGATAAATAATCTTTATAGTTTGTAAAATGCTGAAAACTGTCCACATAATCTTTTACTGCTACGCTGACCCTGTTCTAGGGAACTACACAACAGCTGTTAAAACAAATGGTTACGAGATAAAATAACCTTTTTATTGTTTCCAGAAATATTTGACTTACCGTCGTTCTGCAAATAACTTTTAAGTTTATGAATCAAGAATTTCGGTAACTTTTTTTCTGATAAACTATAAAAAGTTTCAATAGCTAACATATTTTCATATAAAAAAAATCCTAAGACAGACTAAAATTTTATGGTATGAATTGGATATGAGAAAAATGACACTTCTCATTTAATAGAATAAAATAATTAAAATACGAATATGGGTGGAGTTTGGGGACTTCAAATAATGATTTTATCTCGATTCAGTAAAATCTTAATTTCCAATACTTGGAGTGACTGGAACTATCTTTTACACTAGACAGCCAAAAGGAAGAATGCGAGGCATTTCAAAAAATACAAAGCAAAGCTTACTTTCAACGAGTTGTCTAGGACATCCAACAATTTTTGCTTGGTGCATTTCATACCTCGAGGCACGGCTACCAGGTTCTTCTGTTTGTCCACGGAATAAAAACATAGAATGCAAAAACAATGCAGAATGTCCTCTCGTCATTTTCTCTTCTTTTATTCTTCGCCATGTTGGATATTACCAGTTAGGAATAGAATGGAATACAAAATTTAGGCCAAAGGCCAAGCGCTGGGACCTATGATTTCATTCAGTAATGAAAGGGAAATTGAGATTAATATTTAAAGGTGCAACAGGAGGAAAAACTCTCAGTTGCACTATGAAACAATTGTTACGAGAAGGTGGAAAGTAAGATGGAAGAAATAGAATATGAACGGAGGTACATTAACAGGAATGAAACGGATTGTAGCTAGGGGCCGAAGGGACACCTGCAAAGAACCTTAAGTAGTGCCTACAGTGTACCGCGTGAGGTGCACTGACAGAGAAAAAGTTAAGTATATCTTAGTTTAACCAGACCACTGAGCTGATTAACAGCTCTTCTAGGGCTGGCCCGAAGGATTAGACTTATTTTTACGTGGCTAAGAACCAATAGGTTACCTAGCAACGGGACCTACAGCTCATTGAGGAATCCGAACCACATTATAGCGAGAAATGAATTTCTATCACCAGAAATAAATTCCTCTAATTCCCCATTAGCCGGCCGGAGAATCAAACTCGGGCCTAGCGAGTGCTAGCCGACAACTCCACCGACTCGTCCAAAGAGGAATTTGCACTGACAGAACTACTCCCTAACGGGACTGCCGGTAAGGTCTGGAATGAAAAGAAAAAGCTAAATAAAAACTGCTCTTAATCATTTTTATATAAAATAACGTGGTATATGCATGGCACCATGTTTAGTTAAAAGGAAAGAAACCAACACGTGAGTCTGTGTGGAAAGTTTGGTGAATATTTTAATTGGAGTCTCAGTAACTGAAATTGTATGCTTTCATATTTCTCCGGCCTGTGGACCTGCGAGAACCTTTAATTTTCATACTCACACGCGTATGACTGAAACACATAAGTATTCACAGCTTCATACACAGATATATGAAAGGAAACCCCACAACAAAATGAACTGCCTAGAAAAAATATATGTATTCATAAAGTGAGCTTTCGCCAGCCAGCTCTAGTTTGGTAAAGCTTGCAGTGACTTTCTTTTAAATGTATGTAGCTTTTCCGAACAATTCATATCATTGTTGAATTTTTATGAACATGAAGGTTCATATGAACAAATGCAGACAAGAGAATTCTAAATAGTCTATATATATATATATATATATATATATATATATATATATATATATATATATATATATATATATATATATATATATATATATATAATTATATATACAGTATATATGTATATATATACATATATACTGTATATATAATTATATATATATATATATATATATATATATATATATATATATATATATATATATATATATATATATATATATATATATATATTTATATATATACATACATATATATGTATGTATGTATGTATGTATAAATATATATATATATATATATATATATATATATATATATATATATATATATATATATATATATATATATATATATATATATATATATATATATATATATATATATATATATATATATATATATATATATATATATATATATATATATATATATATATATATATATATATATATATATATATTTAGCTGGCAAAACCACAGGACAAAGTTTTTTTTTTTTCTAAAGAATCTACATCAAAATCTGTCAAAACAGACCCAGAGTTTTAAAAATAATAAAAACTCATATCGAAAAGGAAACCAGCCCTTATTTTCATATATTTCCGTATGAAACCAAAGGTACCAGAAACTTGAATAAGAATACCATACATTTTCTTACTTGTCTTGAGAAAAATATAAGAAATTTAAAGACATTCGCCAGACACTCTCGCAAAGGAAGATGGAAAGTCAAAGCCAAACATCGTAAGACCAAAATCAAATGCTCCGCACTTCAATCTATCAACAAAGCTACCTTTCCTCTTTATATTTGTCTTACAAATGCATTCAGCGATAACCTTAAGTACCTTGAAATGCCACTTCGATAAAATATGTGGCACAGGGCCCACATAAATAGGGACTGGTCTAAAAGGAGTTTGTATTTTAAGATACATTCGGTTTTGCGACATAAACTTTTTATCTGTTCGTTTTGGTTATTTACATCATAGCATATTCTCTGTAAATGATCGTATCCTGCTTTTAGATAAGTATTGGAATAAGTATTTTCTACCTTGTTTTATTTATTACTTCAAGAGTATGAAATTAACCAAAATGTGATGCTTTATTTTTAAGCTAATATATATATATATATATATATATATATATATATATATATATATATATATATATATATATATATATATATATATATTCATATTACATGTAGTATTACATAAAAGACATTCATATATATATATATATATATATATATATATATATATATATATACATATGTAAATACATACATACATACATACATACATATACATACATATACATATATATATATATATATATATATATATATATATATATATATATATATATATATATATATATATATATATATATATATATATATATATACTGATGATTCGAATCCTGACACTCCAACATTCAAACACGACGAAAAACAAGACTTTGATATGCGGACATTATCGAAGTGTTTTGCTCATGACTGAAATGAAGGAATACTATTGGTGCTTGTCTCTCTCTCTTTCTTTCTTTCTTTCTCTCTCTCTCTCTCTCTCTCTACTTACACACACACACACATACACAGACATACATACATACATCATATATATATATATATATATATATATATATATATATATATATATATATATATATATATATATATATATATATATATGTCATTTTCTGTTGTGCTTGTGATTTCAATACTCACCACAGTTAGCAGGTGAATTCAATTTCTCCTATTGATAACCATGGCCTAGGAGCTTTTGAGACTGATTCTGTATCTGCCTCTTATAAAATAATAAAAGGACCGCACATAAGTCTTTTAATTGCTTAGGGTTAGCATTACCTGCTTCCCCTGGTGTTACAACAAGTCATTTTTCCAACTGGAATTTTCGATGAAGCTGTGTTATCTTGAAGGATTAACACTGGGCAAGACGTCCCTAATGCCATACTCCTTCAAGATGTATATGTTACAGGCAGATAGCGAAACCAGGCATTTCACGAACTGCCTGAAATTTCAGGCAGATAGCGAAAAGCACTTAGGGACATTTGATCCCCCAGGGGCTAGTACTAAACACGGCGAAGTATATTTGACACCCCAGGGGCTAGTACTAAACACAGCAAAATATATTTGACCCCCTCAGGGGATAGTACTAAGCACGGCGAAATATATTTGGCGCCCCCCAGGGGCTAGTACTAAACACGGCGAAATATATTTGACCACCCCCAGGGGCTAGTACTAAACACGGTGAAATATATTTGAACTCCCCCCAGGGGCTAGTACTAAACACGGCGAAACAGTGTAGGTAAGTCACTGTTTCGCCGTGTTTAGTGCTAGCCCCTGGGGTGATCAAATGTCCCCAAGTACATTTTGCTATCTGCCTGAAATTTCAGGCAGTTCGCAATATGCCTGGTTTCGCTATCTGACTGTAACAAATATATAGAATATCAAGCAGGCTGGAATAGCGTTTTGTTACAGCTTTATAAAGAATGTGAGCGTGTTGTTGTGCTTTTAAATGAGAGGTTTGTTAAAAATAACTGATAAACGAATTTCTTCCTGGTTGTTGTTGTATCGTATCAAAGACGTACCTTCTCATCTACGAATGCGCATATGATTTTGTGGAGAAACGCGGGCTTATCCTCATTAAAAAAAAAGACTAGATTTCTTTTGACATGAAATAATTATGCCCAGGAAATTAATACACTGCTGCTACCCAAAAGAAACCCCTTCACGCACAACCCAGTAACAAAAATGGTAGTCTAGTCTACCGTGAAATCTGCACATTTTGGCACAAACTCAAGAATGCGTCTTTTTCTTAAACCAGATGGCTGTGACATTCACTGCAAAAAAAGCACTCTTTTAAGATGATGTGTTTATTTGACACTAAGCAGCGTCAAGATACGTGAAGCTCATTATGCCTCTCTCCGGTCTTCCTGATGCTAGGCTGACTAGTATAGATTTACCAGTCTGTTAAATCAAGAGATTCAACTGATTCTCAAACCTTTAGACGCCTAGATCCCAATTTTATATTCACTTTGTTTGTTGTGAAAACGTCTGATCACTTTGCTCCTAAGTTGTACAGTAAGATGTGCTTCGTAATTTAGAAGGGAATCTTTTTGCATATACTTATTGGAGAACAAGTACTGTTACACCATGAACTAACTTTTGGGTGTATTTTTGTAAAGGAAGAGGTAAACAGGATGATCTGAATGGAGTTCTGGGTCTAACACTCAAATTATCCCAATATTTATTAACCAAATGGATGAGTAAGATAAAGCATCCAAGTATAAAAACCAAGTCTGCCTATTTGTGATGGCGGTTTGGGGTGGGGGTGGGGGGTTATGTGTGCTTCCACGCGAGTTTCAGAGTATCACAAAACCACACTTTCCACTTTCCATATCCATATTCTCCCATGTTTGTGCAAAACCCACGTGGTCGAGCCAAGTGACCCACTTTCAGGGTTAGGGAGGCTTCCATGTTATTAGGTATCCCCACGGACGGCCATATGCAAATGAGAATGTTTGATTTTCATTATCTTGAGTGAAGAGCCTTTGCATATCGATAAGTTTGTGCAAGTTTATCTGTCCTCGCCCGGGCCACACGATTCTGTGCTCGCGCGGATTCTAGCGCACACATATGTAGGCGTCCACATGACGGCGATCGAGGTCTCAGTACGATCCTGTTTTCGAGTACGTTGGATCGCAGCTTACCCAAGTGTGAGCGAAAGGGCTCCCACAGAGAGAGAGAGAGAGAGAGAGAGAGAGAGAGAGAGAGAGAGAGAGAGAGAGATTGCTTTAAAATACTCCTATTCCAACGGAGTAAAATAAGGATGGAGAAACTGTACATGAAATTTTAATTTCTATCTTATTCATTTATTTTGTGATTTTTTGGTAATATTCCAGAATATAAGACGATGGAAAGTGTGGGAGGGCGTGTGAAAAGAGTCAAGAAAAAGAGGGGTAATAAGAAAACGTGTGGAAAGATTAAGCAGAATATCATTGCTAATAAATACCTCCTTCTAGGTTGTGGGTACAATCTGTCCTCTAGCTTGTAGAAACAATCCAGTCTTTCTTGAGATTTAAAAAACGGATATTTTCGGGTTTTTCAATATGCTCAAAAATTCCTTTCACGGTCGCTATGCCTGTGGCTTTTCGTCTGTACAAGAAATTGCTTTTAACATGAAGAGCGAGAAGAAGAAGAAGAAGAAGAAGAAGAAGAAGAAGAAGAAGAAGAAGAAGATGAAGAAGAAGAAGAAGAAGAAGAAGAAGAAGAAGAAGAAAAAATGGTGAAGAGACAAATACAGTACGAAGAAGAATGAAAAGAGGACACGAAATTGTCATCGGTAATAAAGGCTTGCTGACTCCAAAACGAGTTAGGATGCAGTTTTTAACTCATTTTGAAACTAGGATAAAAAAAATTACTAGCAATTGCCAACTGAGCCTAAAAGATCGCCAAAAGAAAGCTCAAGAAAATAATCAAGAATACAGAAACATAAGCAAAGAACTGAAGTAGCAACAAATAATGCAGACTAGACAGAGCGAATGTCAGAAGTAACGAGAGAAAGAGGTCGAGAATCCCAGACCGAAAACTTAAGAGCCGAGATAAGATACAGACGAGTGTCACTGGCAGCATCGGCAGCTTAGGAAGGCGGCAATAAATAAAGGTAATCAATGGAATTGTCAAGATAATCTAAGAATAAAGAGGGGAGGAGAAGAGGGGAGAGGAGAACAATTGAGGGTGGAAGGGGACTGAGAGGGAGGGTGGAAGGATTGTCTTTCTTCTTGCAGTTAGTGAAAATGGAAAGGTAAAACGGAAATGTTTTTTAAGTGAAGTTATAAATGCCACTCTTGTATTAGAGATTACTGGTAGTGACCACGGGTCAAAATAATAAGAGGATTGTCTCTCGTCAGTACAAAAGCAAAACACGAAGATCAAAACATTATACTTGGACCTTGCTTCACAGTTTTCAAATTTCCCAATACAAAATTTAATTAAAAGTGTATGTATATATATATACATATATAATATATACTGTATATATATATATATATATATATATATATATATATATATATATATATATATATATATATAAATACTGGGTGTTTCTGAAATTAGAGCCGCCCCCTCCACAGAACAAATGGAAAGTTATGGAGTTTTCTGCTATAGCCTATCTCCAAGTACATTATTTTAAGTTTCTATTAGGTTATTTTTTATTTTACATTTCTTGTATTTTCAGACTGAGTGACAGAGTCAGATACAGCCATGGCTAACGACTCAGAGGAAATCAGATGGATTGACTGAATCCGGGCTATAACCTTCAGAGAGGCCAGGGATGCTGGCACATTCTTCATTTCACGTTCCTGGGTAGCTAAATACATTAAAAGACTCCTTTGTTAAAAGAAACTGGAACAAAAATCCATATGACTGTCATCGCGAAAAGAGTGAGAATCTTGGAAAGCCTGAAGTCCTTTTTCAGAAGTCAAAAGACATCATAGCTGAGGCAGTGGGTAGACCAAGAAAGTCTTTACGTAAATTGGCGCTTGAACTAGAAACAAAAAGGGGGAAGAAGAGAAGTTATAGTGCTGTATATCGTGAGTTGAAAAAATCTGGTATCAAGCCACTTCATGTTATCAGCTAGCCCATCATCACTCAGCAACAGAGAGAAGACCGTGCATGGTTTTGTGGTTCATTTCTTAAAGATTGGGATGAAGCTGACTCTCTCCATGTTGCCGCATCAGATGAATTCTTCATTTGCACAGTCAGGAAGCCAAATCATAAATATGACATCATTTGGCCTGCAAAGTTGGATGATATCAGCGATGGTGTGTGCTATCGCCAAGTTGTGAAATTTCCTGAATGTTTGGGAATTTTTCTCTGTTTCACAGCCAAACGGTTAATGTGGATCATCAAAGAAAAAGGACAGTCATGGAATGGTGAATATTTCAAAGAAATTGTGCTTACTGGTGGAGTATTTCCTTTCCTCAAAGATCCTGAAAATGTGTTATCTGTTGAAGAAGTCACATTTTTGCATGATAAGGCACCATGTTTCAAGGCTCTTCAGACACAGGAGCTGCTTCGAAACAGTGGTATCAATTTCTTCTCGTCAAGTGAATTTCCAGGTAGCTCCCCTGACCTTAATGTGCGTGAAAACATTGGTAGTATCTTAAAGGATCGTGTTGAAGCGCGCACAGTGAACTGAGGGTATACCAAGCCTCGACAACCTGCGAAGAGAGGTGACCGAAGTGCTCAAGGAAATGGAGTTTGAGTCTCAGCTTTTTTGCGATTTGCTGAAATCATACCCCTCAAGAATGCAGGCTGTGTTACAGGCAGATGGAGGCCACACAAAATATTAAATACTCAGAGAGAAACTTAAATAAATACCTGTTCTGAATTACCCTTGTTTTTGTCCATATTAATTTTAGTTTATGCTGTAAGGGGGGGCTCTAATTTCAAAACACCCTCTATATATATATATATATATATATATATATATATATATATATATATATATATATATATATATATATATATATTATATATATATATATATATATATATATATATATATATATATATATATATATATATATATATATATATATATATATATATATATATATATATATATAAAGTGACTTCATTTTTAAGTATATACACATGCATACATTACTTAAAAATGAAGTCACTTGTAAATTAAAGCAAATAGCTGGGCAGTGCGCTCGAATATGTCCCCTCTCGGGATTAACCTTAACCTCGAGGTTAATCCTGAAAGTTTACCTTTTTGGATTAGGATTAAATACATCCTTCGGCAAGATGGGAAACGTGTCACCGCCGCTAATTATAGGAAATTCTCAATCTTTCGTAGATAGAGTATAGTGACTGCTCGAGCCTCTCTTCCAGGTACCGCCTTTCGGAAAGCCAAATCCCCGCTGGAGGCACAGACGAGGCAGTGAGGGGGATTAACTCCAAAAGAGAAAGCGCCCGGCCCTTAACAACAGAATCGAGTTGCTTTGGTACCTTATGTGCAACCCCTCGATTCCCTACTTACACTACCCATGTCTGTGTAAGTAACAGAGCACTTTCTCGTTTGCAGATGAGTTGCTAGCTGTAGAATCATCTGTTCACCCTTGTGCTTGTGCAGTGGTTATAACCACTACCCCTCACCCAAATGTGTTCTACGAAGTGGATTTTTCCACCATTTCTGTTATTCTGTAAATTTGTTATTCGACAGGAATCTGTTTCACCAGTCTGGGGATTGACAAATTCCCCTTTCTTCTGATTTAATTTGTTAAATGTAAATGTAAGTGATTTTCAGTGAACCCCAGTATTTATCTGAATTTTCCCTGTTGAAGAAAAGCCTTCAGCTTAGTTTTCTCTTATGATGTTTACCTGAATCCACACCTGTAGTCAGAATTGAAACCCCCTTGGTAAGTTCCACATTCTTCTCCAGGTAAAAATCTAATATATATATATATATATATATATATATATATATATATATATATATATATATATATATATATATATATATACACACACACATATATATATATATATATATATATATATATATATATATATATATATATATATATATATATATATATATATATAGATGTATATTATATATACATATGTATACATACATACATATATATATATACATATGTATATATAAACAGTATGCATACATATATATACATATATATATATATATATATATATATATATATATATATATATATATATATATATATATATATATATATATATATATATATATATATGATGAAACAAACATAAGAATGTAAAAAAAGGGCGGAACTCTAACTACAAAGAGAAGGTAGCCATGCTATCTATAAATATTGTTTTTGCAGAACAGCTCATCTAGATTATTTCCTAATGGGAAACAGCGAGCTCATAAAGATAAAATTGCTTCCAGTCAAATACCTTCCCATTTCCACCTTACCTTGACCTTTCCCTTTGCTACCTGTCACTCTTCCCCCTCCCATACCTTATTCCATCGCTATCTTACTCCCTTTCCCTTCCCATCCCTTTTCCCCTACCTCCTTTCCTTCCTCCTTCCCCCTACCTCTTTCTCTTCTCACTTTCCCTTTTTCCACATGCACGGCTTTTCCACCTTAACCAATGATATTACTCTAATCAAATCCCCCAATCGCGTTATGACGCATGGCGATTCGTAATTGGCTACTGAACGTTAAGGAATCATGTCCCGATTATTAACCAGTCATGATACGACACGTGTCACTTCATGATTGGTTACTCCATGATAATAATTGCAGTTTCGTTCGTCACTGGCGTTTTATTTCCACACAGATTTTTTCTTCACAACCAAAAGCTTTTATATTAGAAACGGACTAAGGAGGCATTATAAGATAGAAACCACTTTTAAATAAAAATATTCACTTTGAACTCCCGATATCGATGAATTTTTATGCATCACTTATACCAAAGAAATGAGATTAAATGATAGGGCAGAAGTTACAATTAAAAAATAAATGAAAAACTAATTGTGATTTTTTTTTTATTTCATAATTCGATAAAAGGTTTGGTTGTTAAATGTACGATTAATACCCAGGTCGTTAATTCATATTGCCATTCATTTAAAAAAGAAAATTCCAGCTTTACATTTTTATATTTCGAAGGTTTCATTTGAGAATTATGAGAAATATTACCGATTTCTAATGCGCTTCGTTTCCAGAATTGTTGATGTATAAACATGGCTTCCAACTCAGGAGAGGATCATTGATGCAGAAATCATTTCTTACAGATACGCTGTATTCAGGTACAATATTAATTAACTTTAGTAAAAGAATACTTATGGAATATGAATAATTTACCATTTATGGATGATGACGAAGTTTCTCATTTGACTTTAACGTCATACTGTAGCAACTATTTCCAGACAATATTTGTTTCATCCGTAATACTGAGTGGGTTGGTGGTACCTATATGATCATTATTCTTTAATTTGTCACTTAGACATGATAGTTTTTATTTTTTATATATAAAATCAACACGCATAGAATCTTGTTTCTGACGGTTAGGTAATTTGACTTTCCTGGTTGCATTTATTTACTTTGGTCCGTATTTTATAAGTGTCAATTTACTTATTTGCTTCGGAGATTCCTTCTTCGTCTCGTAACTGCGTCATCATAATCATCATGGTTTATTATTAAAGGCCTTTCTGTTGGTCCCATTCGGTCCGTCTGGTGGGTCTCATTGTTTGTCACTTAATTTCATAGTTTTTATTACATTGTTGTACTTGTATTGAATCTTTTCAATCTCCTTCCAAAAAGTAGCTGTTGCACCCCGATCTTCGTGCATAGGATAGCAAGAAGCAGACATAGCACCTCGTTCTCATACATAATTGATCAGGACGTCTGGTAGCACGGTGTTTACACCTCCGTAGACTCGCCGTGATTGATGAAAAAATTAGCCCAGCCGAATCAGTGATTCGAATCGAATCGACTCTGTGAGATTCGAACTGACTCGATTCTGGTGTGAACGGTTCCGTTGAAGTTTATGTGGCGAATCAAGACGAATCGTGTATCGTGTTGATTTGGATCGATTCAATTCGCTTGGTGTAATCGCGTCCTAAGCTTGTCCCTGCAATATCTTCATGAACAATAGCGCATGCGCCGAAGGTAACGTGTTTACGAGGTGATTTCCAATTAAGTGATCAACAGCATTAATCTTTTCATTAGGAAACCGGATGCTGCGTTTGCTTCATCTGTTTCTGCGTAGCTTGGTGATGAGGGTCATCAGGAACATTTTAAAGCTGCCCCAACACGTTGAGCTTTTTCTGTCAAGCCTAAATCAGTTTTTGAATGACCAACTACCCACATATACCAAAGTACCCACGACTCGTATTTAAAGAAAATGATCATGACGACAATGCAGTTAAACTAATCTTGAAATTACTTCGAGAAACTCACAGACTATTATTTTCTGTCAAGTCTAAATCAGTTTTTGAATGACCAACTACCCACATATACTAAAGTATCAAGACTCGTATTTAAAGAAAATGATCACGGCGACAGTGCAGTTATTTTAATCTTGAAATTACTTCGAGAGACTTACGGATTATATTTAAAAATGAGCAACAAATTGTACTTTTAACGCACAATGTAATTTAGTACTTTTCTGTTTCATATATTGGTATTCTTTCATCAGAGGTATTTTTACCTCCAAATAAGTAAACTATTTCTGATCCTTTACACCGGACAGGAGGCCTATTCAAGTGGCTGGAATCTTCTGTTGTCAGAAGGTATTCAGATATTAATGGTCAACATAAAAATGTGAATGATAAAGAATACGTGAGCAGGAGTTACTGTAATATTACTATTATATTACTGTCATATATTACTATTACTTTTTTAATTATTATTCACTGATATGTTTTGTGTAGATTATTATTATTATTATTATTATTATTATTATTATTATTATTATTATTATTATTATTATTATTATTATTATTATTATTATTATTGTGCAATAAAAATCCACAGTTATATAGTGAATTGTATTACTAAGTAAATGCTTTGATCTTTTACACAGCAATACAATTTGCTGTATAACTGTGGATTTTTATTGCACAACTGTTTTTCACGAGATTGTGAATTTTTTGCATTATTATTATTATTATTATTATTATTATTATTATTATTATTATTATTATTATGAATTACTCTCGAACGGGATAAATCTTTTATTTCATCCATACTTGTTACAGCCCGCCAACATGGCTAATAAAAATATCAGGCGGACTTTGACACGGAATTTTCTCAAAGCGGCTGACTCTAAGTCAACAAACATTCCATTAGGTTTTCGTGTTGACTTTGGTATTTTTTGCGTGCGCGCGCGCGTGAGTGAATCTTTTGTATTTTCCCTACTGTCCGTCTGTTAACAGGAATTAAAAAAAAAAATTAAAAAATAAAAACTGGCGCGATGGATTTTGGAACGCTGACCTAAGGTCAAAAGTTAAGTTTTAGATTTTTGTGTTTATCCTATTTCTTTTTTGTCTGCGTTTCTGCCTGTTTTGGATTTTACTGATAAAAATGACTGTAGATCAATGATAATTTTTGTTCTGTAATAGTGAAAAAGACACATAACAATTAGAGATATATTTTATTACATATTATTACACATTTTTATGAATGGTGCTTGCAAATGCCTGTAACATTATGAAGTTTAACTTGGTGTTAAAACTACAAACAGTTACGTACGTTGCTATGATTGTATTTAGGGAAAATTTAGATTTATACTTTATTCAAATAAATCTGGATAAAAATCCTTAGTTTGTTGTGTTACAAAGTCCAGTCTGCTAATTAAGAGCAGCAGGTCATACAACTCGCAAAATGACATTCGTAATATCTTTTGTATTTCATTCCTAAGTATTTGTGTTTTCTATGAAAATTTTCTAATGATTCTAGTTTTCTATTTACGCATATTATACGCCACTTTCAACAATGGAATAAAGTAGGCCATAGATTTTAACCGTTTTCTTCTATGGAAACATCTTTTCTTAAAAACAGTCTTAGTTCCTCGAGATATATGGTATTATTTTCGTTTTGTTTTGAGATGACCCTACTAAAGTAGCTTTGTCCCGTTGTCCGGAAACAATCGTTTATGATCATCGACCGGATGCCATTAGGAACTAGTTTGTTATCATAATGTTTCTCTACATGTCATTCTTTCGTTATTCCTTGAAACTGACTTTATGGTTTATTAGAGCATTTTTTTGCTCATCCCCAGCTTGTACCTTCCTTACCTATCCTATCTTTATCTTTATATGCATTCACACATTATATATATATATATATATATATATATATATATATATATATGTGTGTGTGTGTGTGTGTATATATATATATATAATATATATATATATATATATATATATATATATATATATATATATATATATATATATATATATATATATACATACTATATACATATACTACGCCTACTATCATGAATAAATAACTAACCTGTGGCATCTATCATCATACGTTATTCACCACAACTTTTTATGGTTGAATAACATAAAGTTTCCTGATATCTTTCGGTATTAATGTTCTTGCTAGACTTAATTGGCAATTGAAATTTTCCCTCAAATTTCTTATTACTCAAGCTTTCGCGAGAGATACCTCATCTTCCAATAACCATGACAAACGATACGTTTCTGGCTCATCAAATAGTCGAGGTAAGATCATTTATCATATAGCTATAATGAATATATATTAAAGTAAACTAATAAACCAATGAAAATAAAACAGTTAAGGTAAGGATAATTTATCATGGCTGACGATCTAAATTTTCAAAGGTATAATATAAGGAAAACAAGCATAAAACCTTAACCCTAAAAACCCACATTGCAACGCTTACCTTGCACGTCAATAAAATGGGAAGGGCAGAAGTGGGTGGAGGGGGAAGTAGCCCTGCTCCTGAAGATGTTCAGACATTTTGGAACATTTTGACCTGACTACATAGAGGTGTCCATTCCTGACATTATTGCAATCGTAAAATGTTATTGACCAATAAATATCCCTGGAGATCTTAGCTATATATTCCTTCCAGCATACTTTTGTTACTGATAATGTTTCTCTCTTTTTTTTTCTCTCTCTCTCTCTCTCTCATACACACACATACAAACACATAGAAATGCGCTTCACAGTTATAATGCTACTTTAAACAGCAGTGCACCATTGTCTCAACAATTTGTAGAACGGAAACACGCTGCTTATACCCCTCTTGTGCAATCTGAACACTTTTATCCAGACTTCTTTATTTATGTCTGAATCACCACAACCCCATTTATAACAAAACCAAATATTTGCCGAATCCTACTTGGAGTTTGGTACCACTGAAACGCCATAATAAAACAGTAGAATTTCCATGAAACTCCATTCTTTAGTACTAACAGTGAAGGGAAATAAAAAACCAATTAGCATAGTTAAACATAATTGTTTTATTGACGGCATGACTGTTTATAACATTCAGACAAGTGACTCGTAGATTATTACATAACTTTCAGCAAATGCCTTGTTATCCAAGTCTGTTTATTTATTAATTTTTTTTGTATCGATAGTTTATTCATATCGCACAGTAAATGAACAGCAAAGATCCTTTATAATTACAGAGAACAACATACTATAGAACATCTGTATAAATGACTGGAACTTTAGTATATTTTGGCTGCACTTATCCTCGTCATTCGGGTCTTTTCCAGCAGGAATATCCGCACAGTATCCTTCGCTTTTTCGTAAAGTAGGGCTTACCAGAATAATTCGTTTCCCAGATCTTACTAATCTCTATATTCTAGTAGCTTAGAGTAGACTGCCCTCTGTATTTCACGCAGCTTCAACTGATCTCATTATTCAAAAAATAGAAATCCAGAGGTATCTTATAAGAATATATATTTCACCAAATCCTTTTGAATTCACACTTCTTTGCAGTGTTTTCTGGTAGTTTTTCCTTTCGAGGGTTATCTTCTGGGTGTGTTAACAAACTACGTAAGCAATTAAAGAATATATTTTTTTTTAAGTTTTTAGTCACTTTGGATTCATACTGATTTGGCTTGTCGATGTTTAACTTTCTGTAGATGATCTTATTTGTAGCTTTCCCAAGACATGTAATGAATAATTGCCAAAGAAGGGTTGGTTTGGCTTGGGAAATATATTTCTCATTTTCAAAATATGTTGCCGTTTTAGATCGTACTTAACACACTTTTTAATACCCATCCGCCATATTCACTTCACTAGGACCAAAAATGCCAAAAAAAATCTGCGCTTTTTGATGTCCCATAACTTCACTGCTCGTTGGGTTCCATTTTCTAGCTTGTAGTAAATCAGTGCGCAGATACAGCAAAAGTTACCACTGCGATTGAATATATGGAAACACGTATAATATAAACATTTCGAATACACTATTTATATATACAAACGAACATTTAAGGTCCTCTCGATGTTTAGAAATCTGCTCTTCTCAACCTCCTGAAATCACATTCAGTGGTGGCGAAATTCTTAGCTGTTTTATTTCTTCATTATGGAAAAAAGCATTTCAGGAGATTTCAGTAAGAATGTTGCCTAGCTGTTGAAACTGTACAGGCATACATGCATACACCCAAACGTACTTGGACACATGCATACTCTTGCAATATTCACGACCCTACAATATCTGTAAAATTTATATATACAAATCTCTGAAAATTCATGAAACCATATCTCTTGAAATATGTACAATATACTTTCCATATGACTATACACAACATATATAATATATTCTTCTTAATAAACTCCAAAAGCATATAACAATATAAATAATCTTCTTCTTTTGGTTGCTCTATGAGAATGAAGACGGAAAACGTACTCCTTACTGTTCCAAATTAGATAGCAAAATTTATGAGACACATATGATGGACAAAGATAGATACATAGAACGATAGATAGACAGATAGACATAGAAAGAAAGAGAGGTGAAATATATTATGAATATAGAATGTGTGAATATCCAAAAAGTCTGAATTTTTAAGTGTTCTTAACTTCATAATGGAATGATTATCAATCATTTTCGTTGTGTATATGACGAAAAAGATTTACAAAATCATTCCAAGAAATTTTAACTACGCTTAAACAAAAATTCTTATCAAAGTTATGCCAAATCATTTCAGTACTTTATGAATATGTAAGTAAGAAATATGCCCCTATTAATTGTCAGTCAACAACAACAAAAAAATTGAATGCGTAGAAAGACGTTTATTTAAAAAAAACACGCGTTCTAATTCTTTGGTTTTACGAGGATTCTGGATGACCTTTTTTTCAGAGAAGCAAAATGAATGTAAAGGTTTTCTCCCGTGAATTAAAAAACGTGTCATGCCTCACCGCTATAATTCAACCTGATAATATTTATTTTTTCCCCACTTGTGTTATCGAACTAAAGTCTTCTTACCACAGCCAGTTAGGTTATTCAGTGATTAATTTACATCATCATTTTGTCTCTATTCATATTTTTCTGAAACCCTCAAAACTTCCATTCAAGATTGCAACTTAATTTTCTGATTTGCCGGTATGTTTAGAATGTCCCTTTTAAGGAGAAGTTCGCAATTGTTGAAAGTTTTACTCCTCGGTACAAACTTTCTCAGAAATCACGAGTGTTTCATTTCCAAGACAATGTCCACTGCGAGCCGCTTCTTACTTTACTGTACATCCCTCTCTATGCAAAATTTCCATTTAAGATTGCAATTTAATTTTATGATTTGCTGGTCAGTTCAGAATGTCTCCTTTCAGGAAAAATTCGCAATTGCTGAAGGTTTTAACCCTCAGTACAAACTCTCTTGCCGGTCTAGAATACGACTTTTCCAAGACAATGTCCACTGTTGATTCCCTATCTTATTTGACAGATGTTTGGTTTACATTCTATGTCGGATTCTTCCTTAGAGAACTTAAACCTTAGTTATCTAACCCCTCATGCTCTGAGAAACTCATTTGTATTCTATCACCCAACGGTTCAATACCTGTTCTTTTTACGACGTAACTTTGCCCCGTTCCCTGTCCCTCGAGGCCTACTAATCTAGCATACTTTTCCCCTTGGCGAAATCAATTTCTGTTATTTTCTACTCTTCTGCTCCTTCTAGTCTTCCATTCTTTTTTTGCTGTCGATGGAGAGATATTTACTGAACTTTTTCTTACGTGGTAATTTCAGTTTCATTTCTCTGTCTTCCTCTTTCCCTCCTTTTTTAAAACCTACCTTATTCAATTTATATATTTTCATATTCTTCCGTAAATTTCTCCCCATATTCAAACGTCCACATTCTTTCTTCCATCACATTCCATTCCCCCTACATCGTTGAAATAAATGTTAAATTGAGTTTTTTCTGTTCATCAGCATTGGTCTCGAACTTTCATATGAATGGGATCCAGCAACCTAATTAATCACAGCTTCTCCAAAATTCTGACTTCTCTCAGTCCTCTTAAATGAGAATCTAATTTAGTCTCCTGCTCAAGTCAACGTTTTGGTTGCCCGGGATACCTGACACATGTCTTGGAGTGATTATAATTATGATTAATATAAATTTTAAAAAATTAAATCTTACCTAGACGTAACGCTCTATCTTTTCATGTCAGGCACTGAAGCTTTATAAGCCCAGATGTTCTAATTTTCCTATCTTCTTCCTTATATGCTCTCATCCCTTTAAGATTCAGCGTTTCATATTTGCTGAATGGAACTCAGTATTTTTACTAACTATAATATCGTCATAGCTCTCGATTTCTCCACTTTTAAAATGATTTTGGTTACCACTGTAAGCCATTAATCAGATATGATATTTTTAACAAGAAAATGAATCATAGGTGAAAATTTAAGGCCGTTGAGACGAAACCAATAAAACCGCGTTTGACATAAAACCAGACGAGATGTTAAACACTAACAATTATGCAACTTTCAATCACTTAATTGCGATGCCTCTTGTTACAGGACTTCTTGGTAAACACCATTCCACATAAATCCTACTGATCCATATCTTAGCATTATTTCTTTTACAGATCTTCTTTGTTTTCCTAATCCATTAACATTTATCTCTTTACATTCTATATATCTAATTAAAACATCAGACATAAAAACACTTTTCTCAAAACTTATTAATTCTATAAATAATCTCGTTTAACAATCATATCCATCTGCCAACGACAGTCAGAACAATATTACAAGCTAAATACTAAATCACATCTCTGCAAAATGAAAAATAACACCTTCGTATCCTTAATTCATATTTTTGATTAGGCTAAGACCTGGCTTAAGCAAGTCAAAGGCTGCGAAGGCGGCATCGAATTTTCCACGTAATCAGCTTAACAATAAATCAGAAGAATAGCAATTCATGTTTCTTTTCCACTTTAATCTGCTAATAGAGTTAGCCTTAGAATTTATCAAATGCGAGTGATTTCTAATTTTCCAGCTAAATTTTTCCTTTCTATCGACTGTCCTATGGTCTATTTTAAAGCTCAGTGTTATCCTAAAACATACTTAGGTCACTCGGTTCATTGTTAGCTTACGCGAACTTAAGTTACACATCCATTATGTACATGACATTAATTACCAATTATCCTTAAAACCACGCTTTTAAATGCATATGCTTAATCGAGCAGTCTTATTCTAATCCCCCAAGGCAAATTGTGCAAACTAATAACATCGACCATTAATTTATATTAGCGTACAGATTAAAACCACGGCACTAAAGTTATCAGATAATATCAAAATCATTTGATTCTTAGGCGATATTTACAGCTGAGTTTCTTCTAATCGTAATGCCAATCACACAGCCAATCTGGGTATTCTTACCTAATCGTCTTTCAAGGACTGCATATAAAAGATTTTCTTCTATGTTTCACAGACTATGATGAAACCTCAGTCAGTTAACAACTACGAATATGATGAAAAACCTTTATTTGTTTGCAAGCAAAAGTGAGGATAACTCATGTTAGGACATTTAGAGCCAGTCAGAGTAGCCTAATGGTACTCACAAAGTAAAATCTGATCAATATTGCTCTCCAGAAGCAATCTCTTGAGTAACAAACTGGGTATGAAAACTATGACTTACAAATTGCTAGACTCGAGTTTTAAAGTAAAAAAAAAAGAAAAGAAAAAAAGTTAGAATTATTTCCATTCAATCCCCGAGGTGAAGTTTCATCTAATAGGCTTTAAACTATCACGTTAGCCTTCGAGAAGACCAACGCGAACGAAGACTGCCTGCCAAGAAAAAAAATCTTTCATATGTACCTTAATTATTTAAGATATCTTTAGACTGAACGGAGGCCAGGTGGTCTTAGAAACTTCTCACATATAGAATTTTCTCAAGACCCACTGGACACTACTTTTTTGGGTCTTTTTTGTCTTTTTAATAACAAAATGACTACAAAATTTTAAGGAACTTGGTATCTTTAGCGATGTCTTTAAACTTTGTCATGTCTGAGCATGAGGTATTAACTATGAACTGTAGTTTTGTTGTGAATTGTTCATCTGTACCAACAGATCAACACTAAATGATTATTTTAGCTGAATGACAAAATAAAGGCCAGTAGGTAGTAGAGTAATAATAAACATGAAAATAAATAAGTATAATGAGAAGATAGATCTTAACTCTAAATTTCATTCCATGGCTATTCCATAGTAATACCTATTCATGTATAAGTAAAGATAAATGGTGTATCTAGATTTTCACATATCTGTGCTTCCTAAAAGCTACAAATACAATGGTAAGCTCCTGCTATAAACCGTCTTACGTACCACATAATCTTGATGTTCATTTATTATTTACTTTATTTTCGTCTACCTTATGTGGGACAAAGTGATGAAATTGCTCACTGTAAAAATTTAACCCAACTTGGAATTCAACCCGAGCCCTTCCCCCAATTATCTCTTAGCCAATCACAAGCAACCTCTCCATACAAGGTTCACTGAAGAGTTTTTCGTTCATGACAGAAATATAACGGGCCTGATCAAATCCAAGTTAGTTTGCGACTTATGTGCATATATATGTATGACCAAGCAAGTGTGCGTATACTGGTAAGAGAGTGAGGGTCTTTAGAACACAGTATAAGTGAACATGGGCGTGCATGTTTGCATGTGCTTTTGAATGTTCATGTGGGTGTTGCGGTACGAAGTGTTATTTCTATGATAAGCATAAATACATCGCTAAAGATAAATTTTCCAATTTAAAGACACTTGAAATTTCTATTTTAAGTCTTATGATTACAATTTTTATTCCATATTTGTCTTTTATCTCTGACTAAAGAGAAATCATTTTAAACTAAAGACGAATTTAATGATTGTTTGGTACGAATAAATCTTTCTTGTTTGCCCCTTTGTATGTAATTTACCCGACGTCAAATGTAGTTAAATTTTAATGTTTCTGATTTACACAGGACATTTTAATCTCTGGATTTACGTGAGGTAAAGTGATTTAGAATGAAAGTAAATGTTTTATGCTTTAAGTATTAAAGAAAAACTTCTTTCATCTAACTGCCACCATTATTTGCCTTCTATTCTTATCCAGAAATATATTTATTCCGTCAGAAACATAATACATTTCAGCGTGTACGTCATCTTCTTAGTATTAAAAAAAATAAGAATAATAAATAAATAACAGTAAAAAACTTACTTCTCTCACGTCATGCAATGCCAATCACCCTTGCAAATGACATTTCAGTTCCATTTAAAGGCACCTTCACACTAACATGCAAATACTGGTCCGTTAACTATTCAAGTACTGTGTTTATAACACGGGAAGGGTAGTTCATACCCCTGTTTCTCCCCCACCCCCAAAAAAAAAAAAATTAAAATAATACAAGAGAAGGTTTGCAGTTCTCTGCATGCAGGCATTTTTTCTTATATAAAGGAAGACGACTGAATTTCGGAGCAAGAACAAGAATTGCAGCGTTACAGAATTACACACGCACACACACACACACATGCACTGTCAGAATGATGACGCCGTTCCAAGGTTCTTTTCAGAATCGACACCATTTTTCCAAAGTCCGAAGTGTTTTTTTTTTTCACCCCTTTACGTGTTGGAATTTCATAGAAAAACTATACGTGTTTTTATTTACATTTAGAACAGTCATTATGAATGTATTCTTTGGTGGGCTATCGCCTGATTAGCATTTGATTTCAATACTCAGAAGCCTCAAACATCGAAGGTCTCGAAAAGACCGAAAATAGACTGAAACTTTGGCGAGTGTTTTTAAGAAAAGTAGGTTTGTAAAAGCAAAGAAGGATAAAAATTTTCAGTTTACAGTTTCCTAAACATTATATAATGCATTATTTGAACGCCGAGTGTCAGCAGGCCGTTTACAAAATGTACGGAAAAAAATGTATGAAACGATTCACGAACATATGCGAAAATCCTAAATGGGAAAGAGCAAATTAGCAGGAAGCAATACTGTTTAGTTACTTATGTATCTTTACTTTTCTGGTAACGAAAAGTAAAGATACATTAAAGCACCCGTGTGCTTGATACAAGGCTTCTATGATATTGTATGGAAAACGGACGAACATTACTGAAAAACCTGATTGAATTATTTCAAATGTAATTTAATTTTTTTTTAGTTTTTTTACCGTAGGAAAAACGTATATTATACCTACGCATTACTTCCAGTGCTTACGTTCTCTATAGCAAAGTAAGTACTCCATGATTTTGATCTAGAGTGACCAAACAACCTTAAAAGAGAAAAACAAGAAAAAGTGAGATAAGGTAAAAGAGAAACAGAAAGGCGGGAAAAAGGGCAGAGAGAGAGAGAGAGAAGAGAGAGAGAGAGAGAGAGAGAGAGAGAGAGAGAGAGAGAGAGAGATACCACCAGGCATCGAATGCTTATGCAGCTATAGGCCACCAAAATAATAACTCGTATATATCGAAAGGTGTTAAATATGGAAAATTGCCAAGCACTGATGACGACGTTATCTAAATTCACCTACTTGAGACGTGAGAGCTACATGACATATATATATATATATATATATATATATATATATATATATATATATATATATATATATATATATATATATATATATATATATATATATATATATATATATATATATATATATATATATATATATATATATATATATATAATACATATATATATATATGTATACATGTATATATATATATATATATATATATATATATATATATAATATATATATATATATATATATATATATATATATATATATATATATATATATATATATATATATATATATATATATATATATATATATATATATTTATAAATATTATATATATATATTTAAAGATTAACCAGATATACAACCTGCTTACAACAACAACAGTGAACAAAAAAATATCTAAAACTTATTTTATCTCGGCTCGTCACTATGAGGAGCAATAAGAGGTTATCTGATTTCTTTATTTTCAGATATAAAAATTCTTTTCTAAAGAATGATTCCTCCGCTCTATTTCAAATTGGTCGACAGTGGGTACAGGCATATTAGCCATGCGGAGATGATGCTCTCCCCATATAAGGAGTTGTTTATTGATAGCATTCATACACGTGCACTCACATACACACACAAATATACACACATATATGTATATGTATATATATATATATATATATATATATATATATATATATATATATATATATATATATATATATATATATATATATATATATAGACTTTTTTTATGTTAGCACCACATAAAACTGAGAATTTTCATATATGCTCAAAATGCATTTTTGTCTTCACTCTTATATATATATATATGACATCTTTCCAATCTTCTGACGCCACCTGCGTTGAAGTAATTCGCCTATAATATAGGTAATGAGAAATTATATCCCAGCGGATTTCAGGATGTAATTAAATTGTTCGCCTCTATGCCTTCAACTGAATATGGAAATCATTATTTGTTGTTGTAATGGTAGCAACGTGTGTGGATATATAATTATATATATATATATATATATATATATATATATATATATATATATATATATATATATATATATATATATATATATATATATATATATATATATATATATATATGGTAAGAGCAATATATGTGGATATATATATATATATATATATATATATATATATATATATATATATATATATATATATATATAAGCAATTTTCTTCTAATAATGTGCTATGGTTTAGGTTTTTAATTATTTGTTAATCATCTTTTTGGGATATTTTGTTAGTTTCACTGAACATGGGTTCTGTTATTTCTTGACATATGATTAAATTTGAGTTCCAACAGATCAATATACAGACTGATAATTGGGTAGATTCATCTTCAAGTTGATGATTTTCCTTTATTGTCTAAGAGGTGGCTTTGTCACTGTCTTGATGCGAGTTGCCAAGTGCCTATTTCCCGTTGTGCCGTAGCACTATCCCATATTACAGACGAATTACCTCACAGTTTTCCATCTATTAACCTAGTAAACGCTAATACGCATGCAAAGAACATATTCAAGGCTTGTCAACGTTCAAAATACATTTGTAAATATACTTTTTGGTATATAAAACAACTAAATTAATGCTAACATTACTTAGTAAGACTAGATATCCAGTTTTTGGATAAGTCTTTGTATCGCTTTTCATATCCACGCAAGGATAACGGAGACAAGGAAGCGAAGCAATGGCTGTTGCTATCTGGAGGTATTTTCTGTCTTCAAATATAATTAATACAGCACCTTGTAAACAATAATAGCTCAGACTCGGGTCGTATCTTTTCCCTCTTAAAACTGAAATCTGGTGGACATGAGATTCACATATAAACATCATGCTTAGCAGAGCGCTACTTTCCACATGTAGTCCTTTACTCAAAACATGCACAAAACCATAACCGTTTTATTGAAATATTTATATCTGCTCTCATGGGATGTCATTAAAAATAGTAAATACTATTAAACTGATGGGTTTTTCTTCTTCCTTTGCACATTGTGCCGTCTCGTCATGATGGTCTACACGAATAGGTCATCCTGACCGAGACACAATTGTGTTACTTATTTTCTTCTTTTCATGACCCAATATCTTAGGCTTTATGCTTCCCCATCTTCTCTAGTGCTGTGGGAAAAGCCATTTCTGTCGTGTAGCGTCACGAGACACTGCATCTCATAAGCCTCCCCATTTTCGTTCGATGTCCCATTTTCTTTGGAGACACATCTATCAGTGGATTTCTGGTTTTCCTGTGATACCCCGTTTTCTTTAGACCTCGCTTCGCTGCATGACCTCTCTTCACCGGAGGTCATTTCGCCATTGCCCTGCTTCTTGGCCGGGCAGTGCCCCTTTGGTCATACGGCCACAGGCACCGGTGTCTGCGTTGTCCTTGCGTGGGCGCGTCCCTATGGTGGCCTCATGGCTTCCTTCAGACCAGACACGGAACCCAAGAAGGAGGCGCCCATGGAATTCTCTTTGGCTGATCGGAGGGTCCTCAAGAACGTCTCTCGGAAGTCCTTGGAGAACACGCAATAGATGTAGAAGGTGCAGGCAAAATTGGTCACCTCCAGGACGTTGGCTGTTGCGCGAAAGACCTGGAAGAAGACAAATAATAATCGACACAATTCTGGCCACAATGGTCAACATTATAACCTAGAGTTTAGACGAACTGCTCTTTCAATCTGTTTTCGCGGCCGCTTATTTCATCCGCGATTGCTGTACAATAGGAACACCAAACTGATCAAAGGGTAGCGCACTGCCTCGAAACAATAAACAACAGCAACAAACGAAACGGAAATCGCTTTGATCTTGTACGGTATAACACAGAGATGGCATAACCAGTTAAGAATTCGTTTTTTCTTTAACATTTCAAGAAGAAAATTTTAAGCAGCACCGTTTGCATTTAACTAATTCCATTACACAAAATTTTGGAAATTTGTGATTATTCCTGTTCAAATCTTCTTGAGGTATCAATTCTGAACCTACAGTACTGTTTCAGAGAGCTGAAATCAGTAGTGCATGAATAAAAAATTTTGTAGAGTTAAGCAAAAAAGAAAAATTATAATAATAGACTATAAGAAGTAAATCTAGTTCTTACAAACATCATCAACTGGAACTGTTACTGGAACGAATACACAACTGGGGATCCAACCTTACTGTAACTTTCGGTGAAGGTTTGCGGTCCCCCCTTCCTATATAGGTCAGTGACATAGTCTAGGGGTGCCGCTATACTGTCATGAATTTTGTCTTGGCTAGATCATCTTAATGAACATTTGTAAAAAACGAAAAGTTTGCAGAAGTCTTCATATAATTATTATCAGTGTGTCTACTCTAATACTAATATATTAATATATATATATATAAATATATATATATATATATATATATATATATATATATATATATATATATATATATATATATATATATATATATATATATATATATATATGTATATATATGTGTGTGTGTGCTAATATATTAGAGTAGACACACTGATAATAATTATATGAAGACTTCTGCAAACTTTTCTTTTTTTACAAATGTACATTAAGACGATCTAGCCAAGACTAAATTCATGACAATCCTGCGGAACCCCTAGGCTATGCCACGGCAGCCAGTTTGAATTAACTTCTTATTTAATGAACAAAATTATTATCCATACTCAGACCAAAATCAGCACACCGTACATGCAGAAATATACTGTACAAACAAAGAGTATATCAGAAGAATTAGATAAACTTAAGCGTTATGAATGCCTACTAACATAATCACCTTCAAGCATATAGGTGATTATGTTAGTATGCATTCATAACGCTTAAGTTTATCTGATTCTTCTAAAAGTTAAATACATCTTAGTTTAACCAGACCACTGAGCTGATTAGCAGCTCTACTAGGGTTGGCCCGAAGGTCTAGATTTATTTTACGTGGCTAAGAACCAACTGGTTACCTAGCAACGGGACCCACAGCTTATTGTGGAATCCGAACCACTTTATGACAAGAAATGAATTTCTATCACCAGAAATAAATTCCTACAATTCTTCATTGGCCGGTTGGAGAGTCGAACGCTGGGCCGACAGCGTGCTAGCCGAGAGCTCTACCCAACCCGCCAATGAAGAACTATCTAGTTCTTCTGATATGCTCTTTGTTTGTGCAGTATATTTCTGCATGTACGGTGTGATGATTTTAGTTGTTTGAGTATGGATAATAATTGTCTTCATTAAATAAGAAGTTAATTCATGCGATATGGTGGGATGGTGAAGAAGGGGTGCTACGGTAATGATTACATTAGTTAGGGTGTCATCACTAAAACAAGATTTGAGAACCACTGCAGTATAGGTAGTGGAGTCTAGAGTTGAAGACCCAGATGGGTAAGAATTGATGGGTGTCAGTTAGGTTAGGTAATGCATTCGCATTTCATAATCATTACAATTACTCTAATTATAGTTATTCCTATTACAAGCAAATTTAAAAAGGTAATTAATTTGTATTGTACTGTTATGAAAAGTTACACTGAAATAAAAACATAAGTTCACTTAAAAGTTGTTGACTTTGAATAAATAAATAAATAAATAAATAAATAAATAAACAAATAAATAAGAAAATAAATAAATAATTAAATAAAGGTACGACTGTCATGACTACCAACATCCAAAAAACTGCCAGAAAGTCAGTTCAGTCTCACAGTTGAGGCAACCAAATACCTACTGCTCAGAGTAGCGTAACACAGTAGAACAAATCAGTACTGAGATGTGCAAAACAAGTAGCGTGCACTAACCAACAGGCACAGGTTACCAGAGGTGTAAATGTGAAGTTTCTCCGGTAAAATAAAGCTTATGCAAAGTTGATAAAAAAACATTTTCGAAAATGCTGATTGAAGAGCAACCACAGACTCTGCCAGATTCAAGAGATGGAACAGAATGTGATGATAATATCAACATGCAACATACTGGCAGCGGTGAAAACATGAGTCATGAATTACATTAACATGCTTTCTGCCAGTAATAACAAGCACTCTACATCGTGCAAAAAAAGAAGCTTGAAATCTAAATAGACAGCAATATTATCAAACATCTCAATCCCGTTACTTATTGCTGAATTGCCTGGTATACGCATGCGACAGCGGTCACACTTTTGCAAGTTAAAAAAGTTAAGTATATCTTAGTTTAACCAGACCACTGAGCTGGTTAACAGCTCTCCTAGGGCTGGCCCGAAGGATTAGATTTATCTTACGTGGCTAAGAACCAACTGGTTACCTAGCAACGGGACCTACAGCTTATTGTGGAATCCGAACCACATTATGACGAGAAATGAATTTCTATCACCAGAAATTAATTCCTCTAATTCTTCATTGGCCGCTCAGAGAGTCGAACGCTGGGCCAACAGCGTGTTAGTCGAACGCTCTACCCACCCCTTCAATGAAGAACAGTTTTGCAAGACATCAACCATAGGCCTCATTAAGTACAATACATAATCCTTGTTAAGACAAACAATAAAATTACCGTCATTTTATATGAAATGAAAGCATAATGAAAATTACCGTCATTTTATATGAAATGAAAGCATAATGATGATAAGAATTTCATCATACCTAAAGTGTATAATATTTTATAACAGGGAAGTTTAATGTTGTACTACAGTGTAACCAGGGTCCAGGTATTAGCTACATCATACCTACTTCAGCAAACAGCTTTACAAGCACTCTAACTAAAGCGAGATTCAGATTCCATCACAAGCGACAATACTGACCTCATACGGAAGGTTATCCTTCCAGGACATGTGGATGGTTAGGGAAAGGACGATCATGGGTGTCATGCAGACGAAGAAGAGCGTCGACGTTCCACCCAACAGGAACATAAGGCGAGATTCCTCAGCATACTGCCGTTTTTGTTCTCCGCTCACCTGGGGGATGTAGAAAACGGGAAAAAATCAGAGGTTTGATTAGCATTACACGCGGTTCACTGGTGAGAATTGTTGTTTAACTTGCTTTATTTATTTTTATTGTCTTGCAAAGTAATATATTTTAGTTTGATCATCTGTACACACACACACACACACACACACACACACACACACACACATATACATATATAAATACACATATATATATATATATATATATAAATATATATATATATATATATATATATATATATATAATATATATATATATATATATAAATATGTCTGAGTAAATATGTGTTTTGTTCTTTCAGTATTTATTCCTTTATGTATTATCTATTCAAGATAATATACAGTACTTTTGGTCGAGTAACTGGGCTCCACTGAGTAATGGCTCAGAAATAGCTTCATGTTTACGAATTCATATCTGACGAATGAATATGAGATTGCCGCAAATGTTTTGATTCCATTTGCAAACATTACTATGTATAGTAACGTTAAAAGTGAATAGTGGCGTTAAGGGCAATTTGATCATTAAGATCATGTGGGTTTAGATTCAACGAAATGTGCCTCATTTTTGGCTGAAGACGAGATGACAAAATATATTCTACTTGTTTTTCATATTTGCTGGAGAAAATATATATAAGAACTTTTTGAAGTGAAGAGCTAAAGCTAAGGGTACTTTAACCCGAGGAATGTCGTGTGGATATGTGGTTATAGCATATCCACTTCTGTAAAATGAGGCCGAGACTCGAGGACAGATAACCTGAAGGAAATTATCATCCATAAGTGCGCAATATGGTTACAGGGCTGTGTTGTTTACAAGTCTTGGAATTCAGACTTGGGAATAATAAAAAGAGAATGTAGATTACTCCGCTTTTAGTTTATCTGGCAGTTGCTAAAAATGGGAGGCAAAACAATGGGAATCGCTTGCGCTTGTAGTTCCCCCATCACCATGAAGCCTTCAAGTTTTAAGATTTTCCAATTATCTCCAGTCACTTATCATGACTGAGAAAGGGAATTTGTGGAAAATTCAGTGTTCATTATGCTTACTACTGAATACAAGTAGCAATTTCTTTCATGACTTAAGAGCAGCATGCAAATTTACTTTTATAAATACTTATCAACAATAAAATGTTTTCCTTTTAATATATCAGTAGGAACTCTTTACAACAGCACGTCATAAGAGGTACGCTGTTGGTTATAATTTTTTTTTATTTACATAACAGGTTTTAAAAAATGTAGAAAGACCAAATTTACCCAAGAAAAGTTTAATTTTTCTTTAAAATTAAATTTTTCTTTAACAGGACACTCAGTAATTTAATAAGAGATTTTGTTAATAATACAAATTCTTACTATTGAGAACGCTGGGATTTAATGACTGATTTCCAATTCTTTTTGTTATAACAAGTCCAACTAATCACTGTCTTTTGTTACCAGAACCAATTCAGAAAAATTAGAGTTTTTAAACTTCTCAAAGTTTTCTTGTCCTTCCTCTACTGTCAGGCCCCGTAGGGTGGGTAGTGCCGTCAGTGCGCCGCGTCCCTTCGGCACCGAGTTGCAACCCCTTTCATTCCTGTTACTGTACCTCCTTTCATATTATCTTTATTCCATCTTGCTATCCACCCTCTCCTAACAATTATTTCACAGTGCAACTGCGATGTCTTCCCCTGTTGCACCTTTAAAACCTACCTAGTTTCAATTTCCTTTCCATCGCTGAATGACCTCATAGGTCCCAGTGCTTGGCCCTTGGCCTAAACTCTATATTCCATTCCGTTCCTACTATCAAGGAAAACTAACCTCGCCACTGTCTGCTGTACGAAATTATAATTCTGTGCTCTTGGCTTTAGGAAATTAGTGACATTGTATTTTTCTCTGGAGTGACGTCCCAAGTTTTTGAACGGTGCATTCCCTGTGGATTGGGTCCGTTAAGTGCGCACTCTAACCGAATGCTGTTAGTCTTAACTCCATCTTATGAAGAACTGACTGCAAAATGCAGTGGAGTTGAACAATTGAATTAAGCTTTACAGTCAGGAAAGTTCTCCTGAAATGTGTGTATATATATGCAGTGTATATGTATGTGTATATATATATATATATATCTATCTATATATATATATCTATATATATATATATATATATATATATATATATATATATATATATATATATATATATATATATATATATATACACATCTATGTATATATATAAATATATAAATGTATACATATGTATATAAATAAATATATATGTATATACACATCTTTCTATATATAAAAGTATAAATGTATAAATATATATATATATATATATATATATATACAGTATATAATATATATATATATATATATATATATATATATATATATGTATATATATATATATATATATATATATATATATATATATATATATATATATATATATATATATATATATGAAGTAAGATAAGATTTCGTTAGCAATTATAGTACATATTTCAACCACCGAATCAAGGATGAACTCAATGTGTAGAATACTTCCACAGTACTGACACATTTACAATCCTACACAAGAAGTTTACCAGCATCGGTTAAAATCCATAAAAAAAAAAACTCGTCTTTTACCCCTATTATTTGCGTGCGTACTTCCTGGGCACTTAGGAGGTCTTCCTTTCCTCCTTCCTCTCAGCATCTCCTGACTCCTGAATTTTCACTATTATCTTCATTTTATTAAAATATTACAAAAAACACAATGATCCGATTTTTCACCAACTTCGACTTTTTACTAACTAACAAAAATTCTTCACTGAAGAGGCATCCTGAGATCTCCAAAGAAGTTTTGTTAAAATGTCAATTTTTATGGTCAGCAACAATAATTAACGTTATAGCTCAGCCCTTTACGTCATACATCTTTGAAATATGACTTGCACTTAATTAAACCTTATAATATTTTCCTGTATGTGAAATTTTTTTAAAATCGCTAATAAGTATGGTTGTGGAAAATATGGAAGGGGTTAAGTAGACCTGAAAAATTTTTCACTTTTCTGTACAGTTACTTAGTACTAAAACCTTTCTTTTTCATACATGCTTCTTGTTTGTGTGTGGTTTTTTTATATTTTAATTTGATCATAATATATCTTACAGAATACATTTAGCATTGTAAAATAATAAAATTTGACATGAATGAACTGATCGTTTGTAAATTTCCATAGTTTCACTGACACAGAAGTGGTGACTGAACTTGGGACGGATGTCTACAGCTTTGTCAACACAATTTTTCCTAATTTAGCTTATTCCTATCTTTTAACGACCTGAAAGGAAAAGTGATAACACCTAAATATTCCCGAATGTAATCAACTGCAAAGCAACCTGAGAAGTAACTTCAAATGAACCACAATTTCCTTTATTTCTCTTTCGACCTCTAGAGACCTTCTTGGCAAGATCATCTCTTCTGCAGAGGTCATTTCCCACTGCCTTCTTCTTCTGCTGCAGACAGTAGCCTACATGGGCTGGGGCAATAAGCCATGCCGACGAGTGGTGCCTTTATTGAACTAATAAAATTCCTCTCTCTCTCTCTCTCTCTCTCTCTCTCTCTCTCTCTCTCTCTCTCTCTCTCTCTCTCTTTTCAGTCGTTGTGAGAGTAAAGGCTTTGCAGGATAAGATATTAGGTTGCTGACCAGAAAGGTAGGTACCGAAAGATAAACAGGAGAAAGATAAATAAAAGAGAGGGAAAGAAAATGACATTTTAGAATTATAGTCACTGTAAATATAAACATATATATATATATATATATATATATATATATATATATATATATATATATATATATATATATATATATATATATATATATATATATATATAGCGTGTGTGTGTGTGTATCATGTGAGGCAGATTATAGAATAGGTTACTGATATGGAACCATGGTCATTTTAAAACTTACAATGTTTACTTTCCTTCAGCTACCGTGTCTTCATACCCTTAAGGGAAATTGTAACCCTTTACAGTAATCCTATAACATATACAGTGTATAGCCATTTATTTTCAGACATACTAATTAATTCTCACTGCAAAGCATAAGGTTTTTGTTTTTCAGGAAGATAAAATGAGAGATAGTTCATACTTTTACAGCTGGGGAAACTATATTTGACCCTCATGATAAATTTTTCACTCATTTCAAATAACTTCCAGAAGACTAGACAATCTCTCTCTCTCTCTCTCTCTCTCTCTCTCTCTCTCTCTCTCTCTCTCTCTCTCTCTCTCTCTCTCTCTCTCTCACACAAATCCCTTCTTCAATTCGTTATCTAATTTTGTTAGAAATTAGTTCTGCATACGTGACAAAATCGTTCTTCGCACCTTCCCCCATTAATTGGTCCCAATTTAACGGGCGAATTAATATGGAGGGAAATGTTTATAATTTACTTTTCAAGTTAATTGCTATGAAGCATTTGATACCGTCACTTAATTAACCGAGCACAGCTATTCAGCGGGACCTTTTTTCCTGTAAATGAAAAAACACTTCAGTGTTTGTTTTACACAAATCAGATGCATGAATTCTTGCACTATTGCTTTTTCTATGGTGTTGATTTACTTTCTCTTACCCAAATTAAAGTTATGTTTATCGAAAAAGGGAGGAATAAACGAAGATTGTAATATTATATCATATATATATATATATATATTATATATATATATATATATATATATATATATATATATATATATATATATATATATATATATATATATATATATATATATATATATATATATATATATATATATATATATATATATATGTGTGTGTGTGTGTGTGTGTGAGTATGAGTGCGTGGGCGCGTAAGTCTGCATATGTTAGATAGGCAGAAAAGAACATTAAAGCATATCTTTAAAAAATGAGAAATAAAAATATGTTTTATAATTAACAATAATTTCTCTTAATCGACTTTTCAGGCCGGCCAAATGCTTCCTTGGCTATTAAAACTTTATTGTTTGCTTGTGATGCACTTCTTCGAAGTTTATCTTTGATTTTGCAGTATGGTTAAAAAAAAACTATACGATAATATTGTGTAAGTGTAGCTAAAGATACAATGCTCTGAAATAATTCTACCTGCATTGACTGTTGAGTATTGCTTATAAGTCTGATAATAAATTAATTCCTTTCTGCGATAACAACGCATAGCTGACCAAAGAAAAGCTTTAAATTTCTCTATAACTGAACAAAACGTTATTCAAAACCTAAGGTAAGTCCTAGAAACGATCAATTCTTATTGAATTTCTTTTCCAAGATATCCCAAATTCTACAGGGCAAAACTATCAAGATATCTGGAATCCTACTGAGCAAAAAAAAAAAAGAAAAAAAAAATCATCACCTAACTGTTGAGTATTGCTTACAAGCCTGATAATGAATTAATTCCTTTCTGCGGTAACAACGCATAACTGACCGAGGAAAAGTTTTAAACTTCTCGTAACTGAACAAAACGTTATTAAAACCTTAGGTAAGTCCTAGAAACGTTCAATTCTTCTTAAATTTCTTTTCCAAGATATTCCAAATTCTATTCTACAAAACTATCAAGCTATCTGGAATTCTATTGAACAAAAAAAAAAAAAATCATCTCTTAGTTCCTGTGCTTGTTGTTCCAGTTACGTCTCCAGGATGAAAACTCTCAAGGTGACCCCAATTCTCCCGCTCATTTCAGTCCTGACACGTCCCTGCTCCGCCTCCATAACCTTATGGCAAGAGGCTTCATCATTATCCTCCACATAAGCCCCTACACTGTTTACAAAGTCTAATCGTGACATGCGTTACAGAAATCTTTTATGGGATTTGGTACAGCATCTCTGTCTTTGCACTGGCTGGGTTTCTTATTGATATGTATGCCTCTGATTCACAGGATATGATATCCTTTCACGGATGATGGAGGAAAAAGAATTCTTAAGTTCCGTTTCTAATTTCTGCTCTCTCTTTTTCAGTACTTCATTTGCAGAGTTGTGTATGCTATAAACAATATCACAAGGATGGCAAAGGCACCTAAAACTGTCTCTTTTTCTTTCAATAGATGTTTTCCTTGGTTATCTCTGGCTGTGAGTTTTAAGCTTTCATTAACAAGTCGAAACATTTTCTGAAGACGCTGAGTGATTTCACGACTCTTTAAAGCACAAAGGGATTACACTGCCGTTCCGTAGTCGTCAGGTAATTCTGTGAATCTCTAGCCTCATGAAAATGCAAATGAAATTACTCAGTACAAACGCGCGCGCGCACGCACACACACACACACACACACACACACACACACACACACACACACATATATATATATATATATATATATATATATATATATATATATATATATATATATATATATATATATATATATAGTATATTATGTCTTGGCCAGTTTCCCCTTTAATTCGGATATCATTTGCTGGACTGGTACACTAGTAGATATTAGCGTTATAAATACCCTAAAAGGATGACGTTGCAAACAAGCACACAAACGGTTTAAATAATATTAGTATCTGGAAGGCGGGGGAGCCGTAACCTTATATGTAACCGTTCCATTAATAAACTGTTTTCGGGTGCAGGTGGGTTACACCTTTCCACTGAAAACCAAGCTAACTCCATTACATGTTGACCATTTTTACTGCAATAAATAGATCAACTTTGTATATTTTTAGGCTGGTATTCACTGAAGAAAAAACCAACTACATTACATTTTAACCATTTCTTTTGTAATAAATTGAGAAAAACAACTTCATCACATTTTTTTTGCAAATTGTTAAAATGTAATGCAGTTGGTTTGCAATAAGCTGATCAAGTTCATACATCCTTAGGCTGGCATTCATACTTTTAAAAAATGTGTATTTGCTTATGCTTGAATCACTCGTTTCCAAAGAAATACGTAAAATGTTTAGATTTCAAGAAGTGTATTTTGTCTAGCCTTAATAGCAAAAGCGTGAGGCCACCTGCGTAAGAAAAACAAGTTTTGTTAATGGAGCACTCACCCTCGGTCACAAAAAGGGGTTAGAGCCTCTCTTTCTCACAGGTACGAGTATTTTATCAAGTCTGTATGTTCGTTTTTACTTTAAACGTAAGATTTATAATGGGAACTTCCACCTATGCGTACCAGTCCTCTATATCATATCTTCACTAAAGGTGGAACCGGTCAAGATTTATACCCTGTATTTCATTTTTTCCTGTGGTGCTTTGTGTCATAACTTTAACTGATCCTGTGATTTTTAAATGTGTAAAGACACGTACACACACTTACAGAAATACACACACACACACATATATACAGGTATATATATATATATATATATATATATATATATATATATATATATATATATATATATATATATATATATATATAACACACACATACATATATTATATATATATATATATATATATATATATATATATATATATATATATACAGTATATATGTATATATATATATATATATATATATATATATATATATATATATATATATATATATATATATATATCCTCTGATGGCTCAGTCGGTTACAGCAGCAGCTTCGGACTTCGTAGAGGTCTGTGGCGCGGGTTCAATAGACACTTTGCTATCCGTGTAGACATCCCGGGATTATATGTAATCAACGGATAGGTTTGCTTAAAAGCAAATGGATGTTACAGACTAAATACACACACAAAACAAAGCCACTACAACACCTTCTAAAAACATAACAAACATCTCACACGTCTCGAACTCTCGCCATACCCGCGCAATAACTTCTCGCTGCTGGGAAGAAAGGGCGTCGGGTCTGGTATGATACATGAAACATACGTACCGGGGTCTAAGCGATGTCAGGCAGGGCATCGAGACCACAGGTCTACCCCAAAGCCAAATCAAAAAGTCCTTCAAAGAAGGCATCGTGCTTACCCATACAAAAATGAGAATAAAAGCACGTTAAAAGAAAAAGAAGAAGATATATATATATATATATATATATATATATATATATATATATATATATATATATATATATATATATATATATATGATCACACACATACACACATATATTATATATATATATATATATATATATATATATATATATATATATATATATATATATATATATATATATATATATATATATATATATATATATATATATATATGTGTGTGTGTGTGTGTGTGTGTGTGTCTGTGCGTGTGTGTGTGTGTCTATTTAACGCATATAAAGTACACAGACAAAAAAAAAAAAACACGCAGATTCTTACATTGCTCGTCATCTTCCTTCTCTTCTCGCAGACGTCTTTGTACGTCCTGATGATGCGCACGTTGAGGAAGACGAGAATGAGAGCTGGAATAAGCTTGAAGACCACTTCGAGAATCCACTTGTACGGATGAAACCAGATGGAATCCACAAGAATGCGATTCTGCTCTTTCAGATACATCAACTCTCCTATAAAAAAAAGAAAAAGGAAATTGTTTTGTTTTAAAGATTGGATGGTCTTTTTGCTTTCAGAATATCCTGGTTAAATCTTAATATTTAAAGATATACAGATTTATACAAGAGATAACGAGGAAAGGAAATTTGTCTGTTTGAAGATGGGATGAATTTTTGCCTTCAAAATACCCTGGTGAAATCTTGGTACTTACAGAGAGACTCATTTATATAAATGATATCTAGGAAAGGATACTGTTTTGTTTGAAGACAGGGTGTACTTTTGTCTTCAGAATTTCCTAATTAAATCTTAATATTTACTTGGATACAGATAATTATTATAAGAGATCTCTAGAAAAGGAATTTTTTTTTAAGATTGGATTATTTTTTGCCTTTATAATATCCTGGTTAAATCTAAATAACAGTTTCAGGGAATATATTTCTGTAACAGGTATCCAGCAATACATAAAACTTGCAGTTATGACAAATAAAACAAATATCTAGTAATATATAGAACTTGCAGTAATGCCAAATAAAATATGTAATCTTTTCAATATTTACATTTAGACTATACTGGCTAAATGTTAATTGCTTCAGGGAATAGATTTATGTAACAGGTATCTAGTAATATAAAGAACTTGCAGTTATGTCAAACAAAATAGGTAATTTTTCCAACATTATTTCAAGATTTAGATGGTTTTACCTTTAGAAATATATTAACTTAATCCTAACATTTCCAGAGATACAGAGATGTGTAACAGATATCAAATTACATATAGAATCTTAACTTATGCTAAATAGAATCAGCAATATTTCGAACAATGTTTTAAGTTTTGGTCTGATTTTACCTTTGGAAATCTCCTGATTAATCCTAACATTTTCAGAAAGACAGATTTATATAACAGATATCTAGGAATATATAAAACCTTCCAACAATATTTATTTTTATTTAAGCATAACAATTTGTGAAAACGATGGAAATCGTCTTCTTTTAAGATTTATATGATTTTTGCCTTTAGAATTTCGTGTATAAATCCTAATATTTATAAGGAATAGATTTATATAACATATACCTTGTAACACATACAACTTACAGTAAGGGTACATAAAAAAGGCAATATTTTCGATAATATTCCCTTAACGCGTGGATAAAAAAAAACTTGCGAAAACGACAAGGGAAATATTGTTTTAGTTTTATTTCAAGAACTGTTCTTTTGTGAGCCATGAAAAGCGAAGGACTGAGAGCTTCAGCCTTTTGATAAGAGGATTTATCCAGGGTGAGATTTATTCTCAATGGTGCAACAATTCTTCGCGTAGCAAAATTCACTTCCTCCTTTCACGGATGTACATTTTTTGACACATTGCAAAAGAATGAAACATGTGTAGCTGATTGTTAAGTTAAAGTGCTTATCCACTTGTTACTTAAAAAAAATATCTACTGTAGTAGTTATTATAACAAACTTATTTTAAGAAGACAGGTCTTAAAGTTAAAATGGAGATCTGGGGTATGTTATGCTACTTCGCTTATTGGATATGAAAGATACTGAATATTTCGTTATATATTGAATGAATTGTGAATAACAATTTGATAAATGCCAGCTTTACCGTAGACTGTTTTACACGAAACTTCTCTCTCTCTCTCTCTCTCTCTCTCTCTCTCTCTATATATATGAATATATATATATACAGTAGCTATATATATATATATATATATATATATATATATATATATATATATATATATATATATATATATATATATATATATATATATATATATATAAATATATATATATATATACATCTATATATATATATATATATATATATATATATATATATATATATATATATATATATATATATATATATGTATAGATATATATTTATATACATCTATATATATATGTATATGAGTATATATATAGATATATATAAATATATATTTATAAATATATATATGTATATATATAACTACTATATATACTATATATTATGTATATATATAACTACTGTATATAGATAGAGAGAGAGAGAGAGAGAGAGAGAGAGAGAGAGAGAGAGAGAGAGAGAGAGAGAGAGAGAGAGAGAGAGAGGGGGAGTTTCGTGTAAAACAGTCTACAGTAAAGCTAGAATTTACCAAATTATTATTCACAAATTATTATTCAATACATAATGGAATATTCAGTATCTTTCATATCAATAAATATATATAATATATATATATATATATATATATATATATATATATATATATATATATATATATATATATATATATATATATAATATAATATTGTAGAAACAAGTAGCAGTTCGTTTGAGTTAGACTTCACGAGTATATAATTCTTCAGCTGAAGCAAAGAAGCTAACAATCTCTACGCATAGTTCATAATCCAGATGTCTATTACTGTTGCAAATTGTATTTAGCATAGAGGGACCGACGGTTTTCAGTTGCAGTTCTGTTGTTGCAAATTGCATTTTGCAAAGAGGGGCCGACGGTTTTGAGTTGCAGTTCTGTTAAATTACTTGCCAAGTGATCTGATACTGGTCCGCTAAAGTTAATTGGCCGTTTATTCAACATATGTTCATACACGGACAACCATCCTGTATACTGTTGCCAATATTTTATTTCGTTTCGAAGTTTGCTTTGGTTTGAATGACGAGTGCGGGGGTGGGGGTTGGGGGTTGGGGGTGGGGTTTGGGGAGTGGCTCTTATTGGGGATAACTTTTCATCAGACGGAAATTATCAGACATAAGATGGTTAATTGTTCTCCATTGTTATATCCTTGCTGAATTTGGTTTCGATTGTCATTATTACCTCTCTCTCTCTCTCTCTCTCTCTCTCTCTCTCTCTCTCTCTCTCTCTCTCTCATGAAATATGTCTGGTTTGTCTCTCTCTCTCTCTCTCTCTCTCTCTCTCTCTCTCTCTCTCTCTCTCTCTCTCTCTCTCTCTCTTATGAAATATGTCTGGTTTGGTCTCTCTCTCTTTCTATCTCTTTCTCTCTTTGTGAGTCTCTCTCTCTCTCTCTCTCTCTCTCTCTCTCTTATGAAATATGTCTGGTTTGGTCTCTCTCTCTTTTCTCTCTCTCTCTCTTTGTGAGTCTGTCTGTCTGTCTGTCTCTTTGTGAGTCTGTCTGTCTGTCTCTATGTGAGTCTCTCTCTCTCTCTCTCTCTCTCTCTCTCTCTCTCTCTCTCTCTCTCTCTCTCTCTGAGTCTGTATATCTGTCTGTATTGTATGTATGTCTGTCTATCTGTCTGTCGGTCTTTCCCTCTCTCTCCGCGTCTCTTTCTCCCTGTCTGTCTGTCTCTCTCTCTCACAAAACTTACCTCTGTCGTTGAAGCATATAGCGACATTGTAGAGGAACAAGTAAGGACAGTACAGGATAAAAGTGGTTATAGGAATGACGAACACCGTGATGAAGGCTCTGGTCCTGCCGCAGTAATTTCGGGCCTGGGCAGGATAACAGACGCTGATGAATCTCTCGATCGTCAGAGCCAGCAGCATCACGACCCCGGTTCCTGTCAAGGAAGAAAATAGGGAAGGTATGTTATTACGCTGTGCAAATAATAGGGAATTCCATTTCTTTACCTAATGATTTTGCTAAGAGAAAGTTTTGACAACTCAACCTTCTTTGTCTTTATTATATGTCAATAAGCAAGTGGCTTTATTTTTATTTGTCACCGCATTGAAGGGAAAAATAGGAAAAAAATATAGGGAATTCCATCTCGTTAGCTACTGACTTTACTAGGAAAAAGTTTTGAGAAATCAACTTACTTCGTCTTTATTATACGTCAATATACACGCGGCCTCATTTTGTTTATTTGTAACCGTATTGAAAGGGAAAATAGGAAAAAAACATGTCATCGCGTTCTGAAAACACAAGAAATTCCATTTCGTAATATAATGACTCTACAAAGAAAATTTTTGACAAAACAACCATCTTCATATACATTATATGCCAATATACTCGTGTCTTCATTTTGTTTATTTGTCACCGTATTGAGGAAGATAATAAGACACGTTATCAGCTTCTCCAAATAACAGGGAATTCCCTTCTCTTACCTGATGACTAAAAAAGAAAAAGTTTTGAGAAAACAACCAATTTCCTATTTATTATATGTCAATACACACGCGTCTTCATTTTGTTTATTTGTCACCGTATTGAAGAAGATAATAAGACAAGTTATCGTGTTCTCAAAATTACAGGGAATTCCATTCCCTTACCTAATGACGCAAAAAAGAAAGTTTTGACAAAACAACCAATTTCCTATTTATTATATGTCAATACACACGCGTCTTCATTTCGTTTATTTGTCACCGTATTGAAGAAGATAATAAGACAAGTTATCGTGTTCTCAAAATAACAGGGAATTCCATTCCCTTACCTAATGACGCTAAAAAGAAAAAGTTTTGACAAAACAACCAATTTCATATTTACTATATGTCAATACACACGCGTCTTCATTTTGTTTATTTGTCACCGTATTGAAGAAGATAACAAGACATATTGAAGAAGATAATAAGACAAGTTATCGTGTTCTCAAAATAGCAAGGAATTCCATTCCCTTACCTAATGACGCTAAAAAGAAAAATTTTTGACAAAGCAGCCTTCTTCTTGACTAGCCGCCAACACGCGCGTCATCAATTTGTTTGTTAGTCGCTCTTGTAAGTCACCCTGTATCATTGTATGTCACCCTATATCATAAAGGGAAGAGGAGGATGTCGAAAGGCTTGATTAGAAACGTTCGATATCGTGATATGTTCCACCCATCGAAATGATTTGAACGACGGGAAGGGGAGAGGAGATGGCCGCGTCTGAGAATACGCATGTTGATGGGAAAAATGAGAGGTGTGTAATGTCACAGCGACGGGGGTATCTGATATGTCAGGATGTTTCGATAAAACACTCGTTTAGTAATGGAGGTAGAGGGCATATATATATATATATATATATATATATATATATATATATATATATATATATATATATATATATATATATATATATATATATATATATATATATATATATTATATATTATATATATATATATATATATTATATATATATATATATATATATATATATATATATTATATATATAATATATCTATTTATATATACATTATATGTATAAATATATGCGTATATATACGTATATACATTATATACATATATACACACATACATATAGTATATACAGTATATATAAATATAAATATATATATATATATATATATATATATATATATATATATATATATATATATATACATATACGTGTTTGTTTGTGAGTGTATGTGCACGTATGTATTTTAACCCTGGGAGACGTACTTTACGTCCTGCTTGAAAGCGGTATGAATTAAGTTTGTCACCTCTTAAAAATGCAAAAAAAAAAAAAAAAGTACAAACTGTTATAACAGATTCCATGACTTTGGCAAACATAAAAGCAAGAATGACTGAAAAAAAAAATTAAGACTTCCTTTTAGCATAAATAATTTTGTAACTTCACCATTTTTGTTCCTGGTGGTATCTTATCATTATATGTTTTGTTCATCATCCATTGCCTATAGACGTGTAATATTGCATACTGTTCATTCACCTCCCTCCTCACCCCCTCTCTCTCTCTGTCAATACCTAGTTATTTACAGATGTATTACAATGAATATTGTTTATTCAACACCCGTCCCCCTCCTCTCTCGTCTCTCTCTCTCTCTCTCTCTCTCTCCATCAATATCTGATTACCTATCGTCGTGTTTATATAATGTGGATTAATGTTTATTCTCTCTCTCTCTCTCTCTCTCTCTCTCTCTCTCTCTCTCTCTCCGTCAATACCTGATTACCTATCGCCGTGTTATATCGAATAGTTTTTGTTCACACACCCCCTCTCTCTCTCTCTCTCTCTCTCTCTCTCTCTCTCTCTCTCTCTCTCTCTCTCTCTCTCTCTCTCTCTCCCCGTCAATACCTGATTATCTATCGCCGTGTTATATCGAATAGTTTTGTTCACCCCCCCCTCTCTCTCTCTCTCTCTCTCTCTACCTGATTATCTATTGTTATCTCTCTCTCTCTCTCTCTCTCTCTCTCTCTCTCTCTCTCTCTCTCTCTCCGGTGAATAAATATTATGCTTAATGCATTTCAAGTCAAGTGAATATATCGGATGAAACATTTAACTAAATCATTTCATTCCCACAGACTACGCAGATTCCAAATCATTACACTGTAATCATTACACGTTTTGAGTTTACTTTTATGATACCAACGATTCATTAACAAATGGCCTAATCCGTCATTTTCCAATTTTTGCTACATATGTGCATACTAATTTCACTTATGCAGCACTTAAAGCCGGAGGCACTGCCTTATTAATATCCTTAAAGTTTTTTCATCAGTAAATTCACGACGTGATTCTATTTTGTAAGATAATTGCATTTTACCTCATTAGTGACATTAGTGATATTACTGACAATTTTCGTGTCAAGGGTTTGTGCCCCTAAATCAAACCTATAACACGAAAAATCCTCAGAAATATTGAACAAATTAAGACATCTTAAAGGAAAAGAAAGAACAACCACAATAAAGGGATGGGTTTTTAGCCACAGAAACCAGCCGAAACATAAAGAAAATTCCCAAACGGAGAGACAGAGTGAAAAGATAACCTTTCGTTCTATAAGTCTGACCTTTTTCTGATAACGCTGACAGGTATTTGTGGGACTGTCCTGACAGGTGGGTGTTCTTTTAGGCTTTAATTCCGAACCTTTTGCTTCTTTTTGATTATTTACCGATTTATAAAATTATTAGGAAGAAAACTTATTAAAGATTAAACTTAATTTGAACTTGCAATGAGTCAGCTACGAGTACTTTTAAATGTCTATGCCAGCAAGAACCATTGCCCAATGGATGCTAATGATCTTATTTTCAATCTTGTGGTTCTTTATCATTTACTGGTTTCTCAAGTTATTAAAAAGAAAGCTTATTAAAGATAAACCTTAATATGAACATGCAGAGTGAGCCATGAGTGCTTTTTGTACATATTGTTAGCGTTGGCTGGTTGTGTGGTTTAGTTGTGTCGGCCTTATGCCGGCAAGGACCTTTGCACGAGGGCCGGTAAGGTGTGGGTCTCTGATCTCTGTTCTCATAAGAGAGACGAATCGCATGTGGAAAAACATGTAACTTAAACTGTTCATTACTTGATTATATATAGAGTATTTATAGATGTTATCATAAATATCATCATACATTTTCCAGTAATGAAGTGTTGAAGAATTTAATAAGATCTTTTAGAACCGTATGACCATTAGCATATGCAAATATGTCAGTTTTATCCTTTTATATTAAATAACAAGCATATAAATTCTTACACACACACACACACACACATATATATATATATATATATATATATATATATATATATATATATATATATATATATATATATATATATATATATATATATATATATATAAATACATACATATATATAATTTATGTATATATACACATACATATATAAATGCATTACTTTGCACCAGATCTCTCCGATACATGTTAAGAGCTTTGGTAATTCTGAACCCTATTCAGCTTCTAATCTCTGAAAGGGGGCGAGATATACTGCCTCGTTTACTGAGATGGATTTCAAAAGGTATTTCAGAATTAGTATATGTGCGTGCCTTGTTAAAATATGCCCAGAGCAAAACGTCATTTATATTTCAAATTAATAGATTTTTAATCTCATCCTTATGATTAATTAATTAGATACAACACTGCTTAATGCCCATACCAAATGTTTATCAGTCATGATAATTCAAATAATCCAACTCTAATAACTTCAAATATTTGAAAGTACAGTTTACCTCAATGAAAAATATCTATTTTATAGGTTTACACTTGGGAAGTTAACTCTACTTACAAGATTTATCTCTGCAATCAAATTCACATCACGAAGAAATTGATTTTCCATCAAATTATAAAGTCCTCCTCTTCGTCAAGATTAAGGGCATTAGTATTCAAAGAACTGACCCACCTTTTCGCCCTCCTAGGCCACAACTTCTCCTCATTTGGAATATCTTTCATTTTTTAGTTTCTTTCTTTTTCGGCGACACGTTTTCTTTATCTCAATAATCAGGAATTTTTTTTATCATAATGACTCTACTGTTTTTTTTTTTTTTTTTGTAGTCACGGCAGTCCCCTTATTTGTAATTTTATGTCCGGACCTGGTTCTATCTTTTCCTTTTAATTTTCTACCCAGACCTGTGTCTATCTTTTTCCTAACAATTTTCTACCCAGACCTTGATCCACTCTCTTCCTTATAATTTTCTATCCGGACCTGGATCTATCTTTTTACTCATAATTTTCTACCTGGACCTGAACCTGTCTTTCTTTCTATTTTTCTACCCTGACCTGGATTTATCTTTTCCTTCTAATTTTCTACCTGGACTTGGATCTATCTTTTTCCTTATAATTTTCTACCCAGACCTGGATCTATCTTTTTCTTCTAATTTTCTATCCGGACCTGGATCTATCTTTTTCCTTCTAATTTTCTGTCAGGACCTGGATCTATCTTTTTCCCTGTAATTTTCTACCTGGACCTGGACCTATCTTTCTTTCTAATTTTCTACCCGGACCTGGATCTATCCTTTCCATCTAACTTTCTACCCGGACTTGGATCTATCTTTTTCCTTACAATTTTCTACCCAACCTGGATTTATGTTTTTCCTTGTAATTTTCTACCTGGACCTGGATCTATCTTTTCCTTCTAATTTCTTACCCATACCTGGATACATCTTTTCCTTCTAATTTTCTAATCAGACTTGGATCTAACTTTTTCCTTCTGATTTTCTACCCAGACTTGGATCTATCTTTTTCTTCTAATTTTCTATTCAGACCTGGATCTATCTTTTTCTTCTAATTTTCTACTCAGACTTGGATTTGTCTTTTTCCTTATAATTTTCTACCAGGACCTGGATCCGTCTTTTTCCTCGTAATTTTGTACCCAGACCTGCCCCTATCTTTTCCTTCTAATTTTCTACCCGGACCTGGATCTATTTTTCCTTTTGATTTTCTACTAATACTTGGATCTATCTTTTTCCTTACAATTTTCTACCCGGATCTGGATCTATCTTCTTCCTTCTGATTACCTACTCGGATTTGGATCTATCTTTTTCCTTACAATTTTCTGCCCGAACCTGGATCTATCTTTTCCGTTATAATTTCCTACCCAGACCTGGATCTATCTTTTTCCTTGTAATTTTCTACCAAGACCTGGATCTATCTTTCTTCTCGTAATTTTCTACCCTGACCTGGACCTACCTTTTCATTCTAAT
>NC_089767.1:24309508-24314508 GCF_040412425.1 Macrobrachium rosenbergii | reverse complement strand
CGATAAATAATTCTTTTCGTCTTTCTATTCTTTTATGTCTCTAGGAAAGATCTTTTTCGCCTTTTGGTACTAGTAATATTTTTCATAGCTTAATAGTGTGACTTTCATAAATCAATGTTATACCCTTTGAGAAGATAAACAAATTGACTGATTTATGGTTACTAAAACTGGCGTCATAAGATAAAACAAATTAATATTGACCTCTTGAACAAAACGTAATGGAAAAACTAAATACAAGGTAACGCCAATAGCTTATTGTTACTTTGAATAAAAGCCTTCAGAAAAATTAACTACAAGGTAACACAAGCCGCTCAGTGTGATTTTTTAATAAAAGCCTTGAGAAAACTAAATACTAAGGAACACCAAAACTTTAGTGTGACTTTTCTTAAAAAAAAAGCTAAATACCAGGTAACGACAATAACTTATTGTGACTTTTAATAAAAACCTTAAAAAAAATACAAAGCAACACCAATAGCTTACTGGGACGTTTAATAAAAGCCAATAGCTGATTGTGACTTTGAATAAAAGCCTTAAGAAAAACTAAATACTAAGGAACACCAACACCTTAGTGTGACTTTTCTTAAAACCCTCAAGAAAAATTAAATACTAAGTAATACCAATCCCTCAGTGTGACTTTTCTTAAAAGCCTTAAGAAAAACTACATCCAAGGCAACACCAATAGCTTATTGTGACTCTTAATAAAAGCCTTAAGAGAAACTAATACAAGGTGACACCAATAGCTTATTGTGACTTTTAATAAAAGTCTTAAGAAAAAATACTTACAAAGTAACACCAATGCTTTAGTGTGACTTTTCTTAAAAGTCTTAAGAAAAACTAAATACAAGGTAACACCAAGAGCTTATTGTGACTTTTAATATAAGCCTTAAGAAAAACTAAATAATAAATAACACCAATGCCTTAGTGTGACTTTTCATAAAAGCCTTAAGAAAACCTAATAATAAGTAAGACCAATACCTTAGTATGACTTTTCTTAAAAGCCTTAAGAAAAACTAAATAATAAGTAACACCAATAGCTTATTGTGACTTTTCTTACACGCCTTAACTAAATACAAGGTAACACCAATAGTTTATTGTGACTTTTAATAAAAGCCTTAAAATATTGACCCGAAAATTGGCTGAATACCGGGAAGAATATTTCTGCTCCCAGATGACAGATTGTGCAGAAATATTTTTAATAAGTACCTGAAGTAAAATGAGAGAGAGAGAGAGAGAGAGAGAGAGAGAGAGAGAGAGAGAGAGAGAGAGAGAGAGGGGAGGCTGTTAAACTGAAAATGGAGGTGTTACGTCAGTTAAAAAAGGATATTTATATTTTTATTCTTTGTGTGTGTGTGTGTGTGAGAGAGAGAGAGAGAGAGAGAGAGAGAGAGAGAGAGAGAGAGAGAGAGAGAGAGAGAGAGAGAGAGAGGTGATAGGTCAGAGCGGATTAATGAAAGGAAAAGAGAGGTATTATGTCTGGTAAATAGAAGGAAAATTATATTTTTCCTTATAAGTGTGAACTGCGTTAGTTGTAAACCTGACATTTTTATGAGACAATAGGAAATGGTAAAAGTGTTGAAACAAGATAAGGGGAAAGGACCCAAATCAATTATCGGGGAATCGAACACATAGATGTCAATAAAGACAGAGGTAGTGAGAGAGAGAGAGAGAGAGAGAGAGAGAGAGAGAGAGAGAGAGAGAGAGAGAGAGAGAGAGAGAGAATAAACAATATTCAATATAACACAGCGTACGGTAATTAGGTATTGAGAGAGAGAGAGAAAGAGAGAGAGAGAGAGAGAGAGAGAGAGAGAGAGAGAGAGAGAGAGAGAGAGAGGTCAATAAAAGCATTCTATAGATAACTGGGTATTGAGAGAGAGAGAGAGAGAGAGAGAGAGAGAGAGAGAGAGAGAGAGAGAGAGAGAGAGAGAGAGAGAGAGACAGTCAATACAAAACACTCTATAGATAACTGGGTATTGAGAGAGAGAGAGAGAGAGAGAGAGAGAGAGAGAGAGAGAGAGAGAGATAGGGTCAATAAAAAACATTCTATACAATCAGACAGCTGGGTATTGAGAGAGAGAGAGAGAGAGAGAGAGAGGGTCAATAAAAAACACTCTATAGGGGTATTGAGAGACAGAGAGAGAGAGAGAGAGAGAGAGAGAGAGAGAGAGAGAGAGAGAGAGAGAGAGAGAGAGAGGGGGGTCAATAAAAAACATTCTATAGTATCAGATAACTGGGTATTGAGAGAGAGAGAGAGAGAGAGAGAGAGAGAGAGAGAGAGAGAGAGAGAGAGCCAAGTGAAGCAACACTGTAGATGGCAGGAAATCTGTAGATCAGAGAAAGTCTCACGCGCCTCCCTCTGTCTGGATACTGTATCATTCCAGGCCCCTGGAAACAGCGTAAGTGGAAACCCGCTACAGAAAAAAAACATGGAAAAAAAGTCGCAGGGTTAAACGTCCGGGAGGAGAGACATTTCGGGAGGGAGAAAAGGGAAGGAGGAAAAAGATAACAGAGAACGATGCTTTAACTTAAGGAAAAGACTTTTACAAGTTTTTTTTTTTTTATCTCCTTTTATTCCATTTTATTCCATTCTGAATAAATTCATTAATAACTATGGGAGTGAAATTTTATGAAGTTATTTCTCATACTGAACTGAATAATCATTAAAAAAATATGATTACATTTATAATAAATTCAATGATAACTGAATAAATCATTCACGATTAGTAGAACAAAATTTTATGAAGATATTCTTATGAAGATATTTCTCATATTAAATCGAATAAATCATTAAAAAAATAAATATGAAACGACGCTTTCATGATCAGTAGAATAAAATTCTATGACGATATTTCCCTTATAAAATCGAATAAATTATTCAAAAAAATGATACATGAATAGATGCTTTTATGATTAATGAAAATATAATACATGAATGTAGAACTCTACGAATGATTGATGAGTTTGTCAAGACGAGGAAATAATATAAAAAAAAAAAAAACAATCTATTATGTTGACCCGTTTTTTTTTAAGAAACTACAGAAGACGTGATATGGGTGAAAAGAATATTTTTTTTTCGGTTAACAGCTCTTGTAGAAAGTTTTAATGATATACTTCTAAAATAGTTTTTAAGAAGAATATTTCACGAAAGTGTTAGTTAATTAAAACCTAGAAACAGCTGAATATTCAGTTACCAGAAAAATTGGTTCTTAATTAAACTAAAATGAATACTTTACAGTATTTTCTGAAAGCAAAACAACAGTAAAAGCAAATAAAAAGAGAAACAGCGCAAAAAAACAACTACAATAAATAACTCTTATATACAGAAAATCAGAGTATTCCCCTATAAGCAAATGAAAACTTGTAAATATAGCAGATCAAATTATTCCCCTAAATTGGATACCTTACAGTTTGTTCTGAAAGCCTAAACAATAGTACAACAAATAAACAGAGAAACAGCACGAAAAACAACAATAAATAACTTTTATATATAGCAAATCAGAGTATTCTCCTATAAGCAAATGAATACTTTTAAATATAGCAGATCAAATGATTCTGCTGCAAGCAACAATGCAGCAATTGTGTACATATGAAAGCAGCCATCGAATATGACTTACCAATACAGGAATTCCCGAAGTACAGAACGACGTGGGCGTGGAAGAAGGCGTTGCTGTAGGTATACCAGAGTCCCGTGTCGTGCACCAGGATTCTGTAGGTGAAGGGGATGGCACACAGAAGGGCGAAGAGAGAGGCCGCTGCATAACCTGTAGGGGAAAAAGAAAAGTGATAGGAACTATAATAGAGAGAAAGAAATATACTGTATGTATATATATATATATATATATATATATATATATATATATATATATATATATATATATGTGTGTGTGTATATATATATATATATATATATATATATATATATATATATATATATATATATATATGTATATATATATATAAAACTATATTAGAGAGAAAGAAATATACTGTGTATATATATATATATATATATATATATATATATATATATATATATATATATATATATATATATATATATATATATATATATATATATATATATATATATATATATATATATATATATATATATATATATATATATATATATATATATATATATATATATATGTGTGTGTGTGTGTGTGTGTGTGTGTGTGTGTGTGTGTGAGTGTGCGTTTTACAGTAAGACTGTGAAACAAAGGATTTCACGAAATCCCTGAAATTTTCAGGGAATTCGTGAAATCACTAATTGAACATTTGATCCTAGGGTGGTACTAAACACGGTGAAACAATGATTCATCTACACTGTTTCGCCGTGTTTAGTACTAGCCCCTCGGGGATCATATGTGATCACATGCACTTAGGGACATTTGATCACCGGGGGCTAGTACTAAACATAGCGAGTGTTTAGTAATAGCCCCTCGGGATCAAATGTGTTTCACAGTGAGTAGTACTAGCGCCTCGGTGATCAAATGTGATCAAATGCACTTAGGGACATTTGATCCCCAAGGGGCTAATACTACACACATGAAACATTTGATCCCCAGGCAGCTAGTACTAAACACGGCGAAACAGTGTAGATGAATCACTGTTTCGCCGTGTTTAGTACTAGGCCCTCGGTGATCAAATGTTCCTAGGCCCTCGGTGATCAAATGTTCCTAAGTGAATTGGTGATTTCACTAATTCCTGAAAATTTCAGGATTTCGTAAAATTCCTGGCTTCACAGTCTTACCGTAACACACACACACACATATATATATATATATATATATATATATATATATATATATATATATATATATATATATATATATATATATACATAAAAATTATAAAGGGCTAACTGATATAATACATCTGGACAACAGAAAGGCTACCCAAGTCAATTCTACCCCTACCATTCCGACTGCACGTATAACAAAATTGGTATTTGTTAAGGCAACTCTGTTGTCAAGCAAAATCCATCTTTATACAAGAGC
>NC_089767.1:24282008-24304508 GCF_040412425.1 Macrobrachium rosenbergii | reverse complement strand
AGAGGACCACCCTTCGGCACCTTCTTCAAATATTTACAAAAGAGGCCCAATTTATGTCACATAATGGCGACCCCTTTCGGCAGGTAGATGGAATCGTGATGGGCTCTCCTCCGGGAGTCAAAATTCGCCAATATGTATATGGCAGAAGTTGAGGAGGGGGTGCCTTCACCGCCCACCCTAGGCCTAGGATGAATGACAGAAGCACTGAAGGCATCTTCACCGCGGCAGTCTTCGACGAAGACAACTCCATTCTGCAGAATGCCATTCAGGAGAACTCCAGCTTTAATTTCACCATAGAGTATGAGAGGGTTGAGGCGCCCCCCCCCTACCTCTCATTCCTGGATGTAAACGTAGTAAAAATCAGGCCCAATGTGACACGACAGCGTAAGAATAATCGACAAACGTAGGCGGTTTCCTGAACGCCCGAGGAAAATGGCACGACTCCTACGAACCGCCCACGTGAGAGGAGCTGTTACGTACTACACGTATGTTGAAGGCTATGCATGAAGAATGAGACCGGGCCAGACAGCTTATCATTAATGACAGATACAGGAGCTACCTGGTGGGAAGCTGCATCTGCAGGCTACTTCATATATACATATATACATACACATACATACATATATGTATGTATGTATGTATGTCTGTGTGTGTATATATATATATATATATATATATATATATATATATATATATATATATATATATACATATACATAATATATGTGTAGGTGTGCATACATATATTTATATAAATATTATATATATATGCATACACATACATATTATATATACATACATACATACATATATATATATATATATATATATATATATATATATATATATATATATATATATATATATATATATATATACACACACACACTGAGTCCTTTCCTGTAACAACGGATAGCTTCAGAGAGATATAGCAGCACAATGGCCGACGCCATTTACACTTCATCTACTGAATCGCGGATGCATCACTATGCATTAATACTCCAGAACATTCGCCGTTTCATACGCCGGCACAAAAGGCTTATCAGCAGGGTGCTGAACCCAAACCCACCCCACCCCGCCCCCGTCACACACTCGGTAATTCCCCTCTATTGTGCACGCACGCTGTCCAGCTTCCCGGATATAAACGTTCTTCATTTGTAAAGCGTCTTCCAGTCCACTCGGCTGCCTGTGTGCCTCTATGGTCCCCTTGAAGAACCACTTCTAAACACCGCAATCGCCTAATTTCTCTCTCTCTCTCTCTCTCTCTCTCTCTCTCTCTCTCTCTCTCTCTCTCTCTCTCTCTCTCTCTGCTGATGAGGTTTCTGTTTAAAATTACGAAGCTACTAATGCTTTGGACATTTTCTTCAGAGGAGTTCATTAAGGGTCCAGCTGTTATAATATGAATATAAAAGTGATCATTAGGATAACGTCTTAAAGTGTGATAATATATATATATATATATATATATATATATATATATATATATATATATATATATATATATATATATATATATATATATATATATATGTATATACAGTATATATATATATATATATATATATATATATATATATATATATATATATTATACATATATATATATTATATATATGTATATATATTTTGTGTGCATGTGTTTGTATGTGTACACTTAGAAGCATAATGAAACTTCATGTTGTCTCTTTTCACTGCATTTAACTCTTTTAAATCACTATTATCCTACGTGGATCACAAGTATAAGTGAAATTACGGCAGCAAAATCATCGACTCACTAAAGGTTTTTATTTTCAGCAAAGTGTTCATTATCATTATCAAAATGCCTTACATCCCCCTAAGGAGTTCCTGGGAAATTAACTAATTTTTTCTCTTCTTCAGGAGAGAGAGAGAGAGAGAGAGAGAGAGAGAGAGAGAGAGAGAGAGAGAGAGAGAGAGAGAGAGAGAGAGGACTTCAACAGCCCCTTTTATCATAACCTTATCCAATTAAGGAAATGTTTTGTAATCCAGCGTAGACATGGTTCATTATCTTGGAGATTTATGTTGTGTTCATAATGAAATTTTATCACATTTGTTTGCGTTCATCCCTCGGATTTTTTGTCTTAATGAGAGGGGAAAGGGATTCTAAGGTGTGTTAGAGAGAGAGAGAGAGAGAGAGAGAGAGAGAGAGAGAGAGAGAGAGAGAGAGATGCTATTGCGACAAATTTTTCTTAGGCACGATAGTTCGGCTAAATGAATGTTCACAGTAGACTAGCCTGCAGGGGATTAAAAAATATGTGTATGAGAGAGAGAGAGAGAGAGAGAGAGAGAGAGAGAGAGAGAGAGAGAGAGAGAGAGAGAGAGAGAGAGAGAGAGATTTTACTAATGTCATGATGGTTTGGCTCGATGAGTATTTGTAAGTCTACCTTAATGACGTAACAATTTCCCGTTTTCTTTTTCATAACTTGCTCGTGACTGAGCAAAAAGGGTTATTATTATGTTCCTAAGTGCAGTTATGGGGGTTTGAATTGAACTGAATACAGAATTTAGGCCAAAGGTCAAGCACTGGGACCTGTGAGGTCATCCAGTGCTGAAACGGAAATTGACAGTCAAAGGTCTGAAAGGTGTAGCAGGAGGAAAACCTCGCAGTTGCACTATGAATCAATTGTTAGGAGAGGGTTGAGGAAAATAAGATGGAAGAAAGAGAATATGAAAGGAGTTACAGTAAAAGGAATGAAAGGGGTTGCAGCTAGGGGCCGAAGGCACGCTGCAAAGAACCTTAAGTAATGCCTACAGTGAACTGCATGAGGTGCACTGACGGCACTAAGGGGAGTTATGGTGGTTTCTCCCAGTTCCACTTTAAGATCCTTGGCCTTCATCTCCTTTACTTTCTTGATCTCTTTATCTTGCTGTCCAACTTCTCTAACCCATCTTGTCACCGTCTTAAGCGTTGAATTGCCGAAAGTGTCCAAGTGTTTCGCTTAGCCTAAGTTTCAGAAAATTATAATGATCTGATGGGAGTACATAAGGTACCTCTGTTGCTAAGGGCAAAGTTGCTCATTCTGAGTTAATGGAACAAAGAGGATTTTGTTCTCTTTAGTTCTCCATCACCTTTGAATTACGTACTTCTTCGTTATTCTTACTCTCTCACTTTCATCTCTCTTATTTTTGGCTTCAGAACAGATAGAAAATTATTAACCCGGCGCCACTCTTATATCCTTTTTAGAGTCAATATTTGCGTTTCAAAATTAACATAATTATTTTCCAGAGGATTCCATGAATGCTCAGTTAAGGAAGTCTCGCTGTTTCAAAAACGCTAGGAACAATTATAATTTTTATGTTGCGTCATTTTTTCAGCTCTTAATAGTTTAGTTGGAATACAGTGTCCTTATGTATATGATAACTAAGACGCTAACACTGGCAGAACTTGGAGCAAGTTGCTCGTTAACCTGCCCAGAGTCTCTTAAATAACAGCGCAGTTTGTTTGCATACACTGTTTGCTAACCGTTTGCGAACAATGTTAGCAAACTTAGCCTGCTGATGTTAGCACGGCTCAACACTTTGTGTGTTCTGCGTCGCGTAATTACTTCAGAGTATATAGCTTCATCTAAGCCCCATTCCTGAAGCGTGTACACTTTCAGCCGATCCCTGGAATAAAACAAGTTTATATATAACCCACGCCGTCTGGAAAAGGCTATCTTAGACATTCGGTAATAAAACACATTCTTCGTGTCTGTCTTGAATGGTTAAAAAAATGGGAAATATAGACACAAATATTTTAAGTCAATAAACATGAAATCATGTGCTTTCGACCTCACTAAGGTCCTCTTCATCTATACTATAGAGTAATTACGAAGTGTTTACAAAGAAATGAAAGTAAAAACTAAACAGAAATAAAACAATCAAAAGAACAATTAAAATGAAAACTGTCATTCTGGGACTCTACTTTGAGTATCATCAATTATTGAAGGTTTCTTCTTGTTGTGGAACAAGTAATTCAGTCGTCTGCTAGCCGAAGGAGCAATTTCCTCTTAACCATATCTTAGACAACTAATATTTGGAATTATTTTCTGTATATTCTACATATATTCATTTCCAGACATCCTACAGCTATCAATCCTTCCCTGGGGATTTTTCCATGGTAAAGAGGTTAGAATTTCTGGCCATGTTTACAGCTCTGTGCAGTGCTGAAGGATTAGAAAGGAAATCTACTGGAAAAAATGTAACGGGATTCCCTGTCTTGTTCTGGGAACCCTCCTTTCCTGGGGATTTTTCCATGCTTATAGTTCTATGCAGTGCTAATGGATTAAAAGAAAAAACCACTGGAAAAAAAAAATGTAACAGGATTTCCCGTCTTATTCCAGAAATCCGTCTCCATTCAAGACAGATTTTACACAGGGTTCGATCGGGATTATTACAAGCTAGTGGGTATAATAGCCTTGCTCCATTCAGTTAAGGATTTAGGTTTCCCCTTCCCTAATGCACGTTTCGGGGAGATTCACGGAATTGGAAATGAACCGCAGTTAAGTCCATCATTGGTTTTAACGGGGATACTTACGGGTAATGCAAGTTTACCGAGTGAACCAATTCATACACCTACACACCTCCTTCGGGTGTAAAATCCACCTTGCAACGAATTTTGACCCGATATTTGCTGTCAAAACCTTGAGAGAGAGAGAGAGAGAGAGAGAGAGAGAGAGAGAGAGAGAGATTAAAAGCCTTCATGATCGAATGTATATATACGAATTCTGTTTGCATCTGTAACACTCTAACAAGAAAGTTATTATCAATACATTTGTAACACTAACAAGCAAGTTTAATACATTTGTAACAGATTAAAAGCCTCATGATCGAATGTATATATACGAATTTTGTTTGCATTTGTAACACTAACAAGCAAGTTTAATACATTTGTAACACCCTAACAAGCAAGTTATTATTAATACATTTGTAACACTCTAACAAGCAAGTTTAATACATTTGTAACACCCTAACAAGCAAGTTATTATCAATACAATTGTAACACTCAACAAGCAAGTTTAGTACATTTGTAACACCCTAACAAGCAAGTTATTATTAATACATTTGCAACACTCTAACAAGCAAGTTTAACACATTTGTAACGCCCTAACAAACAAGTTATTATTAATACATTTGTAACACTCTAACAAGCAAGTTTAATACATTTGTAACACTCTAACAAACAAGTTTAATCGAAATACAGAATTTAGAAGTAGTCATGGAACGTGTCAAAACATATTTTTGCATTCCCAGGTTTCAACTTTTTATAACATCAATATTGTTATTGTCATCATCATAATCACTGGGTTCAAGCACGAACGTAGAACTCTACAGCTGCACTTGGTATCAACACTCCAGACTGTGTGAAATAATATCTATAAGAACGATATAACAATAACATCTATATCTATAAGAACAATATAACAATAACATCTATTACTGTTATATTGTCCTTATTGTTCTTCGCACTTTGACCTTGAATAACTTAAATCTTTAACACGGAAAGACAGACCACCAAAGTTTCAAAGACAATATGATCACAATGCGGGAACGTAAACTCTGAAGCGCTTTCAGCGTCAATGCAGCGTTTCATTTGCACGCGGGTTCACAAACAGGCACGCCCATACATCACAAACCACTTTACTGATTACTTCAAATTTTTTTCCCATTAACTTTTACTCCTTTTAGTTTTCTGTACAAGAAAACTATTACGATGTCTTTTTGTCTGTCCGTTCGCACTTTTTCTGTCCTCCCTCAGACGTTAAAACTACTAAGGCTAGAGGGCTGCAAATTGCTATGTTGATCATCCACTCTCTAATCATCAAACATACCAAATTGCAGCCCTCTAGCTACAGTATATTTTATTTTATTTAAGGTTAAAGTTAGCCATGATCGTGCGTCTGGCACCGTTATAGGTGCCAACAACACAGGCCACCACCAGGCAGTGGCTGAAAGTTTCATGGGCCGCGGCTGAGAGTTTCACGGGCCGTGGCTGAGAATTTCATACAGCATTATACGTTGTACAGAAACCTCGACTGCGCCTAAGAAACCTCTGCACATTTTTACTTTTTTTTTTTACTGAGGAAAGAAATACACTTGTCAGGTTGGCAATGATTGTCTGAAAGCAAAACATCTCAACAAATATCAACCATGCAATGCGAGTCAAAACTTATTTACAAAACAAATTTTGTCACTCGGGTATATGATATGACAATCATTTTGTAGCGAGTGAAGATACTATGAACTTATGTGCTGGCATGTCTCATTTAAATATCACCAGATACTAAAATCAACGACGTAAGCTTGACTTCATTTTTATCTTGTCATATGTTTTGAGTCAAATCTGGATAAATTCCGCTAAACATAGAAAGAAACAAATATAATTATGATATTTTCTTAAAGGCCAGAATCTAGCCGAAAATGAAAATGATAACTTTATCTGTTACGGGGAGATAAAACGACCAGCCATAACCGACAAGCGAATGAAACTACACTTATTTTCGAAATATGGTCCTTTGCTGAATTGAATTGAATACAGAATTTGAGCCAACGGCCAACCACTGGGACCTATGAAGTCACTCAGCGCTGAAACGGAAATTGACAGTAAAAGTCTGAAAGGCGTAACAGGAGGAAAACCTCGCAGTTGCACTATGAATCAATTGTTAGGAGAGAATGGAACGTAAGATGGAAGAGAGAATATGAAATGAGGTACAGTAAAAGGAACAAAAAGGGTTGCAGCTAGGGGCCGAAGGCACGCTGCAAAGAACGTCAAGTAATGCCTACAGTGCACCACGTGAGGTGCACTGAAGATACCACCCCCCTACGGGGTTTAGCCATTTACTTCATCTTATCTCTCTCAGTCGATGATTGCACCATCACCGCTCTCATCTGATTCTCAAAAGAAATAATAAACTGATCCAGCAGACGTTCGTGAGCAGTGTCTTTGGTTCGATGGTCAGTTCAATTTTCCTCTCATGTTTCATGGCTTTCTGCCAGTGTTGTGTGGTTACGTCATTAATTGCATCTGGCGTTATTTTCTCAAGTTTTTTCGAACAATGATTGTCGTTAGGATTCTTTCCTTTAATTTTGTTCTTTAACTGGACCCAGATGTGTTCAGTTACCTCAAATATCAAGGAACTGACTTATTTTTTTATAATGTTGTTCATTTGATTCCATTTCGGACATGAAGATCATCATCAGTTTTGTTTGACAGTAACCACTAGATAATTTGACACTTTTGCATATTACTGTTGGAACTTTATTTATTAGCTTGGAGTGATATGAAGTACTGTAAACAGCTGATTTTTAGTTTTCTACAGAAGAAAACTATTGCACTGGCTTTGTCTGTCCGTCCGCACTTTTTCTGTCCGCCCTCAGATCGTAAAACTACTGAGGCTAGAGGGGTGCAAATTGGTATGTCAATCATCCACCCTCCAATCATCTAAGATACCAAATTGCAGCCCTCTAAAATATGTAGCTTTTATTTTATTTAAGGTTAAAGTTAGCCATAAACGTGCGTCTAGCAACGATACAGGACAGGCCCCCAACGGGCCGTGGTTAAAGTTTCATGGGCCACGGCTCATACAACATTATACCGAGACCACCGAAAGATAGATATATTTTCGGTGGCCTTAATTATACGCTATACAGAAGACTCGATTGCGCCGAAGAAACTTCGGCGCATTTTTTTTTAACTTGCTTTATGTTGGAAACAGCTCATTTTCAAAGACCATAGGCTCATGATAATCTCTTGCTCCATTTTTTGACAAACTGATTCATCACCCACATCAGCTGGAAGTTTTTATTTGTCATGTGAAAAGAGCATTTTTTTTTTTTTTTTTTTTTTTTTTTTTTGCTTACCTCGTCAGTGTGTTTCACAAATAGCGAGTTCCATCATTTCCATGTTTGGAATGTGTCCTTCAAAAACGTTTTAAATTAGTCTGTCTGTTTGATCCTTTCAGTAAAATATTATTTTTTCCTCTCTAAATCACACGGTAATTCCAAGGAGGAGCCACTCCCGGAGATATTGTTTATTGATGAAATTTTTGACTAACCAATATAGAAAGGAGATATTGTTTATTAACGAAAGTTTTTGACTAACCAATATAGGAATGAGATAGTTTATTAATGAAATTTTTGACTAACCAATATAGAAAGGAGATATTGTTTATTAACGAAAGTTTTTGACTAACCAATATAGGAATGAGATATTGTTTATTAATGAAATTTTTTGACTAACCAATATAGAAAGGATATTGTTTATTAACGAAAGTTTTTGACTAACCAATATAGAAAGGAGATACTGTTTATAAACGAAATTTTTTGACTAACGAATATAGAAAGGAGATAACCAATATAGAAAGGGGTGGAAATGATGCAGCACAGGTGAGACAACTTCAGAAATTTACCAAAATAATGTGAGAACTTTACCCCCTTATGTTCGTGTCTTTACGTTAATCTCCGATGAGCTGGTGATAAACTTGGTGTCCCGCGGGGCTCTTCTAAGTAAAATCATAAGGAAAAGAGGGTATGGTTCCCACATTGTTTCGGCTAATTTCTCAAGTTATCTTGTTTGTACTGCATCATATACGCCCTTTTCTATACTGTTGAGGCAAAACATTTAATTATTAAACACTATCTCCGTGAGAAACTCTTTATTATTATTATCATTATTATTATTATTAATATTATTAGGATTTCCTGTCATTATTATTATTATTATTGTTGTTATTATTATTATTACTGTCACTGTCACTGACTCACTAACTCTTTATGGCACGTGAACCACGGTTTTTTTTAAATCCTTCCCGTTCTATTCATGTACTGTTCAGCACTTCTGATGTGCTAAACGTGTATCGACTCTAACCGAAACGCACTTGCTATTATTCCTTAATGAGAACCGACGGCCGTTTGCACTCTCCCTGGTAACGTTAATCTCAACTCTGCTTCAACGACTCATATTTTCCGCCGGGTTTCTGTCTGTAATAAAACCGCCGATTCTCTCAGCAGTGCTGGAAAATTCTGTGAAAACTTTCACACTGATGACGCAAGTACTGCCGGAGGTAAGTTTTATGAAAAAGGTCAGTGATTATTGCGTATGTTTTCTAAGAAAAACAAAGGTTTGTTTTCTTCACTGTGAGTTAATGTGGAAGCTGTTAACATTATTAATTATAAAAGCTCTATTACTATGGTTTTAACTCACATTTTCAAGTCTTCTTTAGGCTAAAACCGATAATTACAGTATGTAATGTCATGTTAAAGATTCTACGCTACATGATGGTGGTGGTAATTGCCAGTAGGGTTGACTGGTAGGCGGCAAGTCGGTTTACAGATATACTGTGTATATATATATATATATATATATATATATATATATATATATATATATATATATATATATATATATATATATATACATACATACATACATACATACATACATACATACATACATACATACATACATACATACATATATATATATATATATATATATGTATGTATGTATGTATGTATGTATGTATATATAGAGTCACAGAGTAATTACAACAAGACAGAAAATGTCAGTGCCACAGTCATCCTTTATAAGCTAGCTGAGGGGTGAACCGATAAAGCAGCAAGCTGTGTAATAATGTACTTTTCTTCTTTGAAAAATGGTAAGGTTAAACTATTCAGGAAACAAAGAGGAGGTTCGAGAATTCTACGCGCGTAATATTAATGATGCCAATTAATGACTTACCCGGCTGGCACTTGGCTTTACATTATTCACCTAATATTTTAGCGATTCCGGGGCCTGACATATATTGCGGAGCAGAAAAGGTCTTGACAGCATAAAAGTCAGAGTTATGACGAAGACCAATTGCCTGAAGCGTTATCTACAGGACATGACGACTTACGACTGGTTTGAAGCGAATCAACCCTGGAAGTTATTTAGGTTTATCGTCTGTTCAATCTTCTCCCAAACAAGACAAGAATTCGACATTATTGTCACTTCGGGAAGTGTGAAACAATCAGTCTTGGAAGCTCTGGAACAACCCATGCTGTACTTGCCCAACTTAGAGATATCTTCTACATCCATTGAAAAGAATCTCTTTTAGAATAAATGACGAAATGAATCATTAGCCGTGAGAGAAGGAACAAAATTTGTGAAGAGAGGAGGATTCCTTTCGAAAAGAATGAGCAGTACAAGATAAGAGTTGCTAGAAAATATCTATGAAAACAAATGAAAACCTATAATGATTCGTTTCTGATAATCGACATTAAAGAAGTCGAATGCTTCCATACCACTAGCGTCCAAAATCTACCCACATGATTTGCTGTCAAGTGAAGTCCCAAACTAGATCTTTTGTGCCCACGGGTTCACAGAAACGTTTAATTGTACACTGTATACTTACAACTACAAAACTGTAACACGGTATGTCTTTCATTATTTTCTTTTACTGTAATTGGTGAGACTCGAATTCTCTACCATTCTCTCACCAGACACCTTCATCACCTTTGTCTCGGCATAACTAATTTTATTTGTGTTAATCTTCCAAACATTTATTTCAGTATTATTATTTTTGAATGAGCTGCAATTCCTCCTCCAGTCTTAATTACCTTTGGAAGTAAGTATACGCGTTGTTGTTATTTTGAATAGCCCATATATTAAACCTAGCATAATCTACGGAACAATTAGTCTTAATTTAGACTGGAGTAAAATGCTCAAGGTACCGTTTGAATTGCAGAGGGACTCCTCCTAAGTAAAGTAGCAGTTTTGTTCCAGTATATGTGAAGACATTAAATCATTTACGCTTTTATTAGATTGCTAAACAAAGTACTTGGATTTAATTCATATTTTACTTATTTCTTTAAGCCGAGACTTAGTTCTTCTTTAACAGTATACACAATTATTTTTGTCTTTGTTATTTTGTGTGTATTTGTTACTTACAATGGTACCGTTCTGTACCACTGTATAGCGTGTCCTTTGCACCTTGATTAACAGCATAGATAGCATTTCATTTCAACAGAAGTAAAAGTATTTTATACAAAATTAACGTCAAAACTAAGGAAAGATTAATCCATCTTCCATTTTACTTTAGCTAATGGAGCATCAGCCGAGTACGTGTTTCATATTCAGCTTTAAATTTTTACGTATTTCTTTTAATGACCAGATGGATGTGTAACGTCTTTTTATGAGGAGAATTTATTACTTGATTCCAGGTTCTGATACGTATTACTGGAGACTGATTCGACAAAAGAGAAAGCGTTATCTAAAACATTTGTATGTGTGATTCGATTATATATATATTTATTTATTTATTTATTTATTTATTTATATATTTTATTTCTTTTTTACAAGTAAGTTCGCTCCATTATTTTGCTTGTAAGACATTTATGCATCACTAACAAATTTATCTCTCTCTCTCTCTCTCTCTCTCTCTCTCTCTCTCTCTCTCTCTCTCTCTCTCTCTCTCTCTCTCTCTCTCTCTCTCTCTCTAATGATAACGTCTTTGCTGTCACTGACTGATTTATTTTTCTAATATTCCAGTATATCATTGCAGGAAACAAAACAAAACAAAAAAATATTCCAGCGCTTGCATAAAATTTTTCGAACGTCTAATAACTGAGTGGGAGACATAGAAGTAAAGAAAAAAAAAAAAAAGGAATGAACATGTCAACTGCTGGCAATCGTCATGAAGTGATAAGAGGAAGCAAAACATAAAGTTAAGCGGCTGACATGCGCAGAATTAAAGACAAGAAGTCTTGCAAATTGCATGCGTATATGTGGCTGGATGCGCTTGCATGCAGGGTTACCGGAAATGGAAGAGACTGAATTAATTTCTTTAAGACCTATGATGAGTAGAGAGAAATGTGGATGAGCACACGCACACAAACACACATACAGATACATACACAGCTAAACAAACCCCAAAAGGTTTGTTTAGGGTAAATAATAGGGTAAATAAAAAGCCCAAAAGGCTTTTTATGTACCCTATCTTCTTCCAGATTAAGAAATTATTGCATTTTAAGCTGTATACTTTATAAAATCATTGCATTTTAAGCTGTATACTTTATAAAATGATTACATTTTAAGCTGTATACTTATAAAATCATTGCATTTTAAGCTGTATACTTTATAAAATCATTGCATTTTAAGCTGTATACTTTATAAAATCATTGCATTTTAAGCTGTATACTTTATAAAATCATTGCATTTTAAGCTGTATACTATATAAAATCACTGCATTTTAAGCTGTATACTTTATAAAATCATTGCATTTTAAGCTGTATACTTTATAAAATCATTGCATTTTAAGCTGTATACTTTATAAAATTATTGCATTTTACGCTGTATACTTTATAAAATCATTGCATTTTAAGCTGTATACTTTATAAAATCATTGCATTTTAAGCTGTATACTTTATAAAATCATTGCATTTTAAGCTGTATACTTTATAAAATCATTGCATTTTAAGCTGTATACTTTATAAAATTATTGCATTTTAAGCTGCATACTTTATAAAATCATTGTATTTTAAGCTGTATACTTTATAAAATTATTGCATTTTAAGCTGTATACTTTATAAAATCATTGTATTTTAAGCTGTATACTTTATAAAATCATTGCATTTTAAGCTGTATACTTTATAAAATCATTGTATTTTAAGCTGTATACTTTATAAATTCATTGCATTTTAATCTGTATACTTTACAAAATCATTGCATTTTAAGCTGTATACTTTATAAAATTATTGCATTTTAAGCTGTATACTTTATAAAATCATTGCATTTTAAGCTGTATACTTTATAAAATCATTGTATTTTAAGCTGTGTACTTTATAAAATCATTGTATTTTAAGCTGTATATTTTATAAAATCATTGCATTTTAAGCTGTATACTTTATAAAATCATTGCATTTTAAGCTGTATACTTTATAAAATCATTGCATTTTAAGCTGTATACTTTATAAAATTATTGCATTTTACACTGTATACTTTATAAAATCATTGCATTTTAAGCTGTATACTTTATAAAATTATTTCATTTTACGCTGTATATTTATAAAATTATTGCATTTTAAGCTGTATATTTATAAAATCATTGCATTTTAAGCTGTATACTCAGTAAAATGATTGCATTTTACGCTGTATATTTATTAACTCATTGCATTTTAAGCTGTATATTTATAAAATCATTGCATTTAAGCTGTATACTCAGTAAAATTATTGCATTTTAAGCTGTATACTTTATAAAATCGTTGCATTTTAAGCTGTATACTTTATAAAATCATTGCATTTTAAGCTGTATACTTTATAAAATTATTGCATTTTACGCTGTATATTTATAAAATCATTGCATTTTAAGCTGTATATTTATAAAATCATTGCATTTTAAGCTGTATACTCAGTAAAATGATTGCATTTTACGCTGTATATTTATAAAATTATTGCATTTTAAGCTGTATACTTTATAAAATCATTGCATTTAAGCTGTATACTCAGTAAAATTATTGCATTTTAAGCTGTATACTTTATAAAATCATTGCATTTTAAGCTGTATACTTTATAAAATCATTGCGTTTTAAGCTGTATACTTTGTAAAATTATTGCATTTTACGCTGTATACTTTATAAAATCATTGCATTTTAAGCTGTATATTTATAAAATCATTGCATTTTAAGCTGTATACTCAGTAAAATTATTGCATTTTAAGCTGTATACTTTATAAAATCATTGTATTTTAAGCTGTATACTTTATAAAATTATTGCATTTTACGCTGTATACTTTATACTACATCGCCATTAATCAAGAAAAGGAACAGCAAAATGAATTCTTTTCCATGAGAGAGGCATGGTGCCATTCTATTAGCTACGATAGTGTTCACGCCTATAATCGACCAATAGAATCTAGACCATAACGATCATGAAAGTTCTCTATGAAAGTACAGAGCATATAATTGTTGAAGAATTCTAGTATAGTAAAATTTTAATGCACAATCAAGCTACGCTCACGACAGGAAAAACAAGATATTGTCGTCTGGTAAAACTGTTTGCAAAATCACCTGAAAACCTGACAATAAAAATGGTTGAAATACAACAACGGAAAATTATATGCTTTGAAGAGGTTAAGTGTTGGTATCCTAATATCAACCAGCATGCCAGTTTATCAACGGTTATTATATCAGAAATTATTAATATAATTATTATTCAGAAGCTTATTATTCAGAAACTACGACAATTAATATTTCACGGGATGTCATTTAACAATAAAAAAAACTCTTATACCTAGTTTTATAATAATTCTATGCGATATAATTCATAACAATTCTGTCTTAGTGAAACCTCGTATTTTTCTTATGATACAAGACAAGGGAAAATCGTTTTGCATAGTTAATAATATTCATATTTCCATCACCAAGGATCAGACGAGGTAACATGCGACAAAAAAAAAAAAAACTACGTGAATTTAAAGTTCACCGAGTTTCGATAACGGCAATACGCGGACTCTCTTATATCTATAAAGTTTTTGACAATTCTATTCGTGAATCGTCGAAGAGGTAATCTCCAAATTCATTAGCATCGGAAGAAAGGATTCCAGTTATCTCATGGGAGACGGCAAACCTTCTCAAAACTTTCACAAAGAAAAATGAAATCTTTCTATAAAGCTGCTGATGAAACTTCGGGATGCCCTTGGCAGTGAGAGAGAGAGAGAGAGAGAGAGAGAGAGAGAGAGTGGAGGAGGAGGAGGAGGAGGAGAGGAGGAGGAGGAGGAGGAGGAGGAGGGAGGAGGAGGAGGAGGAGGAGGAGAGAGAGAGAGAGAGAGAGAGAGAGAGAGAGAGAGAGAGAGAGAGAGAGAGAGAGAGAGAGATTTGAAGCTTTTTACCAGGGTTAACAAATTAACGAGTGGTATTAATTAGAGTATTCTCTGCCTCATGAGGTCTCAGTCATCTTATTTCATTGATAAGAGGCCTAGTTTCATTATGGCATTCATATGAAAATACTTATCAAGCACACTTTTCATTACACTTCAATTCTTGTAGTAACTATTCGTTCTTTCATATATCATGGCCAACAAATGATTTCACAAGCAACAGAACTAACATGAACGATGAAACATTACCATTGCATCAGCATTTCTCAGCATTATCCGCTGCTTCTACAAAAACAGAGAATGTAAACCCCGCCCACTTTATCACAGCATTACCATCAACAGCCATCTATTATCTCCAACACGAAATCCTTGATAATTCCTCGTCTCCTCAATTTCACTCTCCGCGAACCCGTCTTTTCCTCATCATCCCCAACTCTTCTCTTATTCTCTTCGTTTCTTTCCGGGCCATTACCAGCCGCCTACATAATTCCCCCTTAAACCTGCCATACAATCCATCTCCTATTCATACCTCGGGGCATGCCGCCCCCTTGCCGCGAGACGCGATCTTCCACTTTGCCTAAATGTGGCCCTCCAATATGCGGTTCGTGTAACCAGTAAAAGGGGGATAAACGCGTAAAGGAGGGATAGAGGTTATTTACTTTGTCACAGGTGGAACAAAGGAATAATATTACAAAGTGAGTTGAATTCTATGATAAAGAAAAAACGAATAGTAACATACTCGAGGTTTGAAATGTATCTAACAAATTGTTTCTCCAAAAAAGAGAAAAGCGTCAAGGAAGGATAGAAGTTATTTAATTGATCACAGGTGGAACAAAGGAATGATATTACAAAGCGAATTGAATTCTATGGGAAGAAAAAACGAATAGCAACATACTCAGCGTTTGAAATTGATCTAAAAAATATTTCTCCAAAAAAGGGAAAAGCATAAGAGGATAAAGGTTACTTGATCTGTCACAGGTGGATTAAAGGCATAATATTACAATGCTAATTAAATTCTATGAGAAGAAAAAACGAATCGAAACGTACTCAAGGTTTGAAATTAATTTTACACTAATTTCTCCAGAGTGTGATCGTGGGAAGGGTGTTTCCCAGACGGGCAATTGGGGATATTGACCTTCAGGGTTTATAGGATCACTTATGTATGTTTATTTACATGTGTTTAGGGGAAAAGGTTTAATAAGTTTAATTTTCAATTTTTTCCTCTAATGATGATTTACTGGCCTAGATAAGAATTCATACAGTATCAACTGCGTTTAAGTGGCTGCACTGAAAACTGTACCGAGTAAAACATACTCGAAAGTTTACCGGCTGTCTTTGCTGTCACTAAAGTTTTCATTATCCCTGATGCTGATGCGGAAACATAACGCACAACATGTTGACAATGAAGGTACTGCAATTTAATTAAGGATTAGGGAAGTTTACAGATTTTCTTTCAGTAAACTTTAGGAGGGATTTATGAAGTTAACAATGCAGAAGTGGATTGTCTGGTGAACATTTGCAAAATGATAAATTTTTAATTTATTTGTATTTTTCCCAACATGCAAACCATCGGTCTTTACATACGGATAACTTTCCAGCTTCGCCGAAAGTTATCCATATGTAAAGACCGAGAGTTTGTATTCGTGTATGAACAATTTATTAATGAAATTTCTCCTGTCGTATTCGAGTAAAATAATCAAAGAAAACGAGAAAAGAAACTTTGACAATCAGACGTGTTGTCATCCATAATGCAGCATTGCTCTCATTTGCTACTGAAGACTTCTGAAGAAATCTTTAGAAGAGTTTTATTGATAGGAAGGTTAAATAACTGAAGCCGTAAAGGACTTCAGGTGAATTTTAAAACTAAAAGGAAAACTTAAAAATTGAACTTTATATGTGCTACAATTAAGGAGATTTCGATCCTTGGTTAGATATAGAACTTTGAAAACTATGTTCTATAAACCTAAATAAAGAGAGACATATAACATATGCCTTGAAAGGTAAATCTTTAGTCTCTCTCTCTCTCTCTCTCTCTCTCTCTCTCTCTCTCTCTCTCTCTCTCTTTGCCAGACCCTTCTGATATAATAGATTCCATATTCTAGTCCTGAATACAGAGATGTCCCGCTCTGACAAAGAACTAATATTTCGTCGTGTTCTGCATTCCCTGAATACCCTTTTTTCCTCTAGCCAATATCCCAATTTTTTTCCTGTCACCTATTGGCCCGATCCTCACATGGGTCTTCCTTTTATGTTTCTGGTATCTGAGATGGCATGCATATATATATATATATATATATATATATATATATATATATATATATATATATATATATATATATATATATAAATAAATTTCCTTAAAGGTATTCCTGTGTGTGTGTGTGTGTGTGTGTGTCCCCCCATTCCTCCTACTTCCCTACCTCCAAAAACCGGTTTAAGCAGGGTGGTCCCCAAACACGAACCCCCCTCCCCCCTGGACATCAACTCCCTCATGGAAAAACGATAATCCTCCTTCCTCCTCCCCCACCCTCGTCCTTTCCCATCCCATACCCATATCTGTATGATACAGATATGGGTATGGGTACGGTACGGACATGGGAACTAGCAAATGCGAGCGACATATATATATATATATATATATATATATATATATATATATATATATATATATATATATATATATAATTAATACATTTATGTAAATATATATAAATATGTGTGTGTTATTCATAAAACTATAACAGTATATTACATTGCCAAGGGAAATGCCAAAATAATTAAAAGCAAACGGGAAACAGCTATATCTCGGATGATAAATCTAAAAATATTTCCCAACAACAATGGTTAAATCAATAATTATACAGGAAGGAATTTATGGAAGCAATTAGCCGAGGGATATAAAGTCCATTAGTTTACAGTTAATCCTTGAGGATAGGAAATGTTAATCATCTCTGAATTATGATTTGTATATATCTTATATGTCAGGTATATCTATGACCTTTGGAATGAATTCGAATTATCAGTCTTCTTGAATAAAACAGCTTGAAGCGTTTGACCTCTGAAACGACAAGCTCTTCAGAAACCGCCGGTAATGATTCTCAGTTTATATTGTGTTTAGTACTACTTTCATGAATAAATGTGAGACCATTTTTAAAGCAGTTTTTTTTAGAACGATAATGAAATGTTTTCATGAAATGTACGTTTATTTTCTTGTTTTTATTTTAGTGGTTTTATTGCACTGCTTGTAAGGCGTAACCTAATAATCTATACACGAGAATATTTTGGCTTCTTTTTTTCTTAAACATTAAATTTGAAGACTATCAGTCGAGAGGGCCGGGGTTCAAATCCCGCCGCTCACTGATGGCTTGGATTGTGCCACTGCAAAAATCCAGCAGCCCGTCAACCTAATGGTCCAAAAAAACCCCGAGAGGTTCAGTAGGAGAATAGGTACCAGCCGTCGGGCTGGGGAGTTATAACAGTGGGCCTGTCGACAAACTGGCCACATGTCAAAGGCACTGGGACCTGTCCCCTACTGGCTGTTGGCCTGAGAAACAGGAGATCAGCACCTGCCCTATGAGCCTATAGAAGCCCAGGAGGACTTTAACTTAACAAGTGAACTAGAGGCAAGGGGATTGTCTATTCATGGAGTTGTCCTTTAATCTGAGTGTCATCTAAGTTTTTTTTTTTTTCAGCGTGCATTTCTTTTTCTTATTTTATTACTCTGCTTCTTCCGTTTCTCATTAAGTATGAAAAAATAAGGTTTGTAAGGTCTATAAACAGGTTTTCGTATCACCTGCACAGCTTCCAGTTACTCTGTTCAGCCTGTGACACCAGCAATATTTGTCTCCCATATTCAAGATACTTTTCGAAAAACTTCAACGATTATTAAGCAGTAAGTTCCCCGTGGGGGGGGATGGTAACGCCGTCATTGCACCTTATACGGTGCACTGTAGGCATTACTTGAGGTTCTTTGCAGCGTGCTTTCGGCCCCTAGCTGCAACCCCCTATTCGTTTCTTTTACTGTACCTCCTTTCATATTCTCTTTCTTCCATATTACCTTCCACCCTCTCCTAACAATTGTTTCATGGTGCAACTGCGAGGTTTTCCTCCTGTTACACCTTTCAAATCTTCTACTGTCAATTTCCGTTCCAGCGGTGAATGACCTCATAGGTCCCAGTGCTTGACCTTTGTCCTAAATTCTACATTAAATTCAATTCAATTCAAGTCGATTAAGTAATCTGATAAATAGCAGTGCATTATGTAATTATGATAGCCGTGATAAAGCTTTAAATTCTCGTTGTGCTCCTTCAACGGAAACACACACACACACACACACACACACACACACACACACACACACACACACACACACACATATATATATATATATATATATATATATATATATATATATATATATATATATATATAACATTCGATCTCTTATGAAAGTAACGGTACAGTTTACACAAGGTGTGCTGATGATATATTGACCTTTAGAATTTCCATAGTGGGATTTCAATACCATTTTTTTTCGTTAATTAAATTGAATGAATTACACCGTATATCAAAATGGACGTAGAATGGGGGAAGGATGACAGAATTTCAATTCTGGATGTTTTAGTAATTAGGAAAACCAATGAAGGTGAGATCAGACTATACTGAAAAAAAAAGTTTGTTTGGTGTTAAACAAATATCTTATTTAATTATCATGATATCTGAGTAAATAAGATGTTAAGCAGCCAACTTATGCATCCAAACACATTACGGGTTTTATTTTATTATTTTTTTTTTTGTTTAGGTCAAGGATGTGAGCTGACAATAATTCCTTTGCAACTATTTTCTCTTAATTACTTTGACCAAACAATTGAAATCCCGTCCCATAAGTCTAATCGATTTTCTTTCTTCCCCTCAATAAGCTAAAAGGACAAACCATTAAGGTCTAAAACCAACGCCTGCATGAAATTGAGAAGAATGAACAAATTTTGGGAGGGACAATACTTTTGATCTCAATTACTAAACTGCTGAAGGTTTGGTAGTCATTAATGTTTAAGGAATATGAATATAAACTAGGCGTTCTTAAAGTTCAGATGATACTGTATAAAGGCCATACGAAAAAAACGTTCTCCAAGAGAAAAATAGAGCATCTGTGATCTTGTCAACATTACAAAAATAAACGTCGGTGTATCACAGATTTTTTAAAAGATGTAATTTCAACGGTTAGATGCTTGAATATGCTTTGGTTATGAATACCAATATCATGAAGTTATCTAAAGAGTTATGGAAGCTGGACTGAATTGACAATGTATTTTTAGATCGTGTTATGATAGGAATAAATGTTTCTTATCTATGTAGATAGAGAGCCTTAACCGACCCCATTCAGCAAGTTCCTCCATCTAAAAGTTTTATTGAATTCACTAGTCAGAACATTGTTTGACAAAAATCTAATATTCTGTTTCCTTTTATCATAAAATTTGGCACATTGCGACTTCACACACATAAAATGAACAAGTTCTTCCAGAAAACTACACAACTACCCAAAAAAAAATTATAGCTACATATAGCATATAATAAGGAAGCTCTCTTTGCTCACCAAATAACACTGAATAATTTTCCCTACGAATTAAAACTACAACTAGAACAAAGAAGAGCGGAGAGACGTACATAATGACTTTATTTCCGTCTGCATTTGAGAGCTATGAAATTTCCTGCAGAGAGAAATTTATGAATAATGGCGAGCGACAAGAAAAGCATCCAGCACAGAATTTTCATTTCGGTGACAAAAACAAATGAGAGCAAAGGCGTTTGTGCTCGCTCATATTTCGTGTATTTTACTGAGCAGAATGGCAAGGCGCGGCCTCAGTGGATACGTCTGAATTTTAGATGTGAGTAAAGAATTTGGCTAAAGTTCGCCTGACACACACATATATATATATATATATATATATATATATATATATATATATATATATATATATATATATATATATATATATATATATATATATATATATATATATTAAGATTTTCCTATATATATATATATATATATATATGAAGGAAATATATTGTAATGATTTTACATATATATATATATATATATATTTTATATATATATATATATATATATATATATATATATATATATATATATATATATATATTACAACGCTTTCCTTCATAAGGAGCGGTCCTAGAGAAAAAATCAAAACAGTGTTCAGCAACAAGATTCATACTTTAGCTACATGTAGAAAAACCTCTACGTCATTACCTACTTCAAGTAGAACACATGGAGACGCTCTACCATTCACACATCCCTATTGCATGCACTCTTTCTCTCTTCTTGAGTGGCAAAGCCAACTCTCTTCCAGCACCTCCTTCATTCCATTTATTCATTGCTTTGTACGTCCATCCCTCCTCCTTCCTCCGAACACCTACGAATCAAGCTCACTTTTCGCGAAACCTTAGTTCTACTTCTCAAAGCACTCGTTCAATAACTACACTTTTGCTAACCTTTCCACTACTATGTCTGTCCATATTACGCAACCTTTTCATTCTTCCTACGCAACTTATACCATGGAAACAGTCCATCTCAACAGCTTCGACCACTAGCGTTCAAATCTACACACTTCATCTTTCTCTCTCTCTCTCTCTCTCTCTCTCTCTCTCTCTCTCTCTCTCTCTCTCAACTTATACCAGGGAAACAGTCCACCTCAACAGCTTCGACCACTGGCGTTCAAATCCACACACTTCATCTCTCTCTCTCTCTCTCTCTCTCTCTCTCTCTCTCTCTCTCTCTCTCTCTCTCTCTCCTCGGGCTTAATTGATGCCAGAAGCGGAAGAGGAAAGGTTACGAAAAGTTACAACTGGCAGTGGCAGCTTGAAATCACTCTGGAGAGCATTTCTGAGCCTGGCCTTAGGAACAAGAAGGGATACCTGTTTCCAGGGTGACAAAACTGGTTTCAGTTCCCAGGCATTTTGACACGAGATATATTGAAAATTGTTTTCTGAGTCAACGTTTAGTAAAACTGGACAACAGTTCAACTGGCTTCCGGAAATTTACTTGCAGCCAGTAATTAAATAAATAGGCTATGCACAGGGGAGCAGTCGTTAGGTAACGTTCAAAACATATTTATATGCAAATTTGATATTTTGAATGCCTTTGCAGGGCTACTCTATCTGTTTTTAAGCGAGTTCATAGAGGGGAGTGTTTGAAAATAGTTTATCCCTGGAATTTCAAAGCCATCATTTCTGTCTGCCGTATTCATTGCATCTCAACAGAATGGACAATAAGGATATATATTGCAAAATAAAATTATGAATATTTCCGCGAAGTGACATACTGGGTTTTTGAAAACATCATGCAAAATTAAAACCAAAGTTAAGTACTGGTGTGTCAAAAAATATTAGAAAAATTATATTGAAAAGTGATTTATCAAAGTCAGAGGCTCCAAACTTCATTATCTTTCACTGGAGTTTACCGGAAATGAGAACATTTAAGAACTATAGTTCCCAAGAACATAGGTAGTTTGACTGTATCTCCTAAATTCGTAAGTTCTGGTTGAGCCTCAATATGTGTTGGTTCGATTCCTGTCATGGGAGGTGAATCTTGTTCGTTTATCCTACCCTTGGACTCAGGCTTGTGATG
>NC_089767.1:24242008-24277008 GCF_040412425.1 Macrobrachium rosenbergii | reverse complement strand
TCCGGGTTTGTTTTCTTAATCCGCATTGTAATTATTATCATTTAATTTATTTACATTAGGGAAACCTCACACTGCCTTAAAACAGATACAGTTATGTTTCATGCTCGTGATTTCATAAGAATATTAGTTTACTTTCTCAAATGCATTACATACTATTTTTGTTTTATTGGCGTGGGAGTGTAAGTCGGGGTGAGGGACGGGGAAAGGATTCTCCTTCTACCTCACCCCGCCCCCCAACCCCCATGTGTTAAAGTTTCCTCGTCCTAACTATTCTCCATCTCTCTTTGCATTTCCAACTTTGTCCTTTAAGGAACACATGTAGGGTTAATCGCGGTGAAGTTAAGTGTTTGGACCAAGTTCCTAAACTTTGGTGTTCGTTGCAAGCACCATATACTTTTCATCTTGGGTATGGATGCAGAGGACGAAGAAGTATAAATCAACAGAGAGAGAGAGAGAGAGAGAGAGAGAGAGAGAGAGAGAGAGAGAGAGAGAGAGAGAGAGAGAGAGATTTCGTCATGCTGTGTAATCCATACGGGTATGTTTGTAAAGCTTCCTTGGAAGGGGAGAAATCGCAGATATGGAGAAAGATTTCGCAACATGGATCCAAATTTCATCAGGCAAGAGCACACGAGGACAGAAATAAATCTGACAATTCATTAAGTACAATTATTGTATTTTATTTTTCTCCATAAAAATATTGATGGAAAGGGGATTAAAATAATACATAATCATTTGTAAATGAATGTTAGTATGCTTGAAATGAAATCGGTATGATTTCCCGATGATCAATAACAGACATACATGATACGAATAAAATTAATCGTTTTTAGGGCCTAGGCATTTCTTTCAAGAATATAATTGCTTTAATTTATCTTTTGATTTATCTCATTCATTTCTCTGTTTTTATTTTTAAGTATTATCTTTTGTAAGTATTATCTGTAATTTAACAATCAGACTTCACAAAAGATTCGCGCTTTAGTTCATACTAGCTAATCTTCCTTTGCCCTAGATACTTTGAAAATTGCCGACACCTTTGCCTAAAATAACACCCGTGAAAAACAGTTTCACAAAATTCCTTCACTTATTCGATCCCTAATTAGTGACCTAGATATTTGTCATATTAGCCATAAAATCAATCGTTTAATATCTGAACAAACTCTGAATGTTTTATCCTAAGTTACATTAAAAATGAGATCCAAAGTATGTCAATTGGCAACAAACTTGAACGGCCATTATATTAAGTCGAAATTATACGAATCCATCATAAAATTTTCTTTTTCATTACGGATAAAACAAAAAATTAAGGTTTGATAAGAAATATAGATAATCATTAACTAGACGAGCCTTCTTAAACTGAACTTATTAAGATTAACGATTCCCACTTAAACTTTACATCGTCTTCCTCTGTGTTCCCCATCTCTTCCTATGAATGAATATGACTGATTTATTCTCTGATAATGAAGACGAGAAATAGTTTGTCATGTTCGTTTACCCAGGTGTCTCTTCTTCCTCTTCTTATTATCGCTGTCAAGATTATCAGTCACTTGGTGAGCAGAATGTGTCACACCGCAATACAAAGGGCTTCAGTAATAATTCATAGTTTATTCATTTGTAAATAGAGAGAAAACGTTATCACAAAATGTATCGTAAGATCTCTCTGTGATGTACCTTATAAACTCTTAATTGAGAAGATTTTTTTCTGAAAATTACCCTATTATGGATGCGTTAGATTATCTTTTAGGGAACTGATTGCTGATCTGGTATGTTTTCTTTTTGGCCTCTCTCTCTCTCTCTCTCTCTCTCTCTCTCTCTCTCTGTTTACCCACCTGGTTACATCCAAAAATAGCTGACTGACCACCATGTGCACAGCCCTTCCCATAAGTCAACAGAGGCCAAATTTGCTAAGAGTAAGTCAGCAGAGGCCAAATTTGCTAAGAGTAAAAGTCCAAATCGTCCTTTTTCGTCCGAGATTTAACCTAGGACCTCTTGCTAGAAAAATTTAGAGAAAACTTTTAAAAAAATGACATACATAAATTTTTTTGGTATAATATTATCATCCATAATACGCATGATTTCTTACTGAACCATTCCAAGCCCCCTCCAAAATGGCAAAGGGAGTTTCCATGTGCAAAATAAAAAAGAAAAGAAAAAAAGGCGATAAGTCTTATTGAACGAGGCCTATTTAACCAACTCTCTGAGAACCAGCCGATGACAATCGTGAGAGGAAAAGACTGTCCTATTTCTTGTGTTCTTGGGGGAATATAAAAACCTCTCATTTCGATGTCTTGCCTAATTACTTGGAGAATAAGTTATGCTGCTATTTGTGGGTCCTGTCAGGTGCCACCATATAATCAATAATATATAACCTTGAGGTGTAACATGGAACTCCCTCGCCTGAGGTATATTGTATAACATTTTCAATGATTGTTATCTTTGGTTATTTATTCAATTAAATATTTAGTTCATGAGCATGTAGTTATTGTTATTCATTGGTTATTAACTCTTCGTAAATATTTTAACTTTATAATGTTTTTCTTTGGTTGGAAATGGTGTTTTACTTTGTCCCATTGTTATAATAATAATAATAATAATAATAATAATAATAATAATAATAATAATAATAATAATCATAATAATAATAATAATAAAAATAATAATAATAATAATAATAATAATAATAATAATAATAATAATAATAATAATAATAATAATAATAATATAGGTAATTGTTCTTTGCACTAACAGACGCCACTTCGCCTGAGATTTTTCTGATAGTCTTACATGTGATCATATCCCATCCGCTACATCTCTACTGATTCTATCGGTAAAATCAAAAACACTGTCACTAAAGGTTTACCCCGTTTAAGTAATGGGAATATATTCAAGATTATTAACTTCCTCGTTTGTCTTCTCTCGGATTAAGCCTAAGTTCTTTTCCCTAACTGTATCTGTATAAGTCACTGGAATATATTTAGAAGTTTTAACATCCTCAATTGTCTTCTCAGGGATTTCGCAAGAATATTATGAGGAATTCATTACCAATAACTTCCTATACTTAACTGTATCTGTATAATTCACCTTCGCTATTTAAGGGAGCGTCATCTGCCTCATAGCAACTACCAGTATTTCAGTCTCCATAAGATAATTATCTGTTAGCTCAACGTCCTGGGCAAATTTGCTGAATCAGCAACTGCCTCTTTCAGTAAATGCTGAAACTCAGCAATCCTGGCATCTTGCTCAACGTTCCATTGATCTATCCTGCAGCTCAGTATCATCCATAATAACAATTATCGCACATTTCATCTCTTTGTATTCATTCGCAAATGAATGCTTTCTAACAAAACGATAATACAAAACCACACGATGATATTTCTTGATATTATAGTGGTCGATGCCATCTTGAAACATACTTCTCTTACAAGATCATTCATCACATTTGCATCTTATCTACAATGTTTATCTTTTCATCTATTGGATCTACAAAAAAAACAAAGGTTTTGCTAGCCATAATGCGGCTTCATTTTTATATAAATATATGCAGGACAATCATTTTCAGAAAAGAACAATAACTGTGTTTCCCTCAAAATGCAAATCCACTTAGAAAGCACGTCTGCTCACTACCGCGCCATCACTACATTTCATTCAACTATGATTAAATGACTGAAAGACAGTCTATTAGAATTCGGCCATATTTATCGGAGGCTTCTGCTACTCTTTACAGTTTCACGAATATTTCATGTGTTTCAGATCAGTCTTGCACAAACAGCATCACTTCTGGTTTATAATTTTTTTATTTTTTTATTTTTGAGAACACAAAGAATCAGAATTTAAACAAATTACTTGATCCATCATTTTAGATGTATCCATAGCTTTGAGGTGACATGCGATTGGAAATTCATAAGCAAATGAATGATTACCTATTTCAAAGCATCATATTTAGAAATCTCTCTCTGGTTCTGGTGATTTTTGTCATTCTTCTCATATCGTGACCATTTGATGAAAAAGAGTTTGGGGAAATAATAATAATAATAATAATAATAATAATAATAATAATAATAATAATAATAATAATAATAATAATAATAATAATAATAAGAGCGTCTGGTCATATTGTGAGCGATGTGACGAGGAGTAGAAGCCACAATATGCTTCCCAAAATGTATTAAAGCTTCATGCACAATTTTGCAGAGCCTGTTTAGCTCTGATAGGCAGAGCTGAGCGGGCTCTTGAAAGGTACCAAATAAAAGCATGAATCTATTTAAAAAAACACTTAATAATAATAATAATAATAATAATAATAATAATAATAATAATAATAATAATAATAATAATAATAATAATAATAATAATAATAATAATAATAACAACAACAACAATAATAATAATAATAATAATAATAATAATAATAACAGCAACATCAATAATAATAATCAATAATAATAATAATAATAATAATAATAATAATAATAATAATAATAATAATAATAATAAATCATGAATCTATTTAAAACAACAATAATAATAATAATAATAATAATAATAATAATATAATAATAATAATAATAATAATAATAATAATAATAATAATAATAATAATAATAATATCAGAAAAGCAGTTTATCATATGATTTATCGAGGTCCCAGAAAGAGAGCAAGAACGTCGCATTTCTTATTCAGATGTAATCAGGACAGAGAAGGCTACACCTTAGCAGGCACGAAAGAATGCGAAACAAGAATACAAAATTTACTCGGATCGTATGACAAAAGAAACGGATTTCCATCCACAGGGAAATGTGCAGCCGAGATTCGGATTTCCAACAGAAGTAAAAGACGGGAAATGCATAAGGAAAGAAAGAAGAAGAACGAAGCCGCATTCTGGCTGGCAAAACGTTTGTCTCTTTTGTAGATCCAACAGATGAAAAGATAAACACTGGATGGGATGTAAATGTGATGAATGATCTTGTAAGAGAAGTATATTTCAAGATGGCATCGACGACGATAATTTCAAGAAATATCATCGTGTGGTTTTGTCTTATGGTTTTGTTAGAATGCATTCATTTGCGAACGAATGCAAAGAGACGAACTGTGCAATAGTTGTTATTAGGGATGATACTGAGCTGCAAGATAGATAAATGGAACGAAGAAATTTCGTAAAAGGAACTGATACAATATCATTTTGACGCAACAACCTACTGAGTAGTAGTGAAGACATTTTTTTGGCATAAAAATTGACTACAAGCTTCAAAAAATATATTTGACCTATCTTCAAGATAACAAGAAGGATTTTACAGAGTTTTCCAGAAATAACTTATCTAAAGGTCGTGTTAGTTATTGAGAACATTATTTAAAGTACCCATTGATTACTTATAATTTATTATTAAAATTTTATACGAATTTTTTTAAGATTCTCAAGATGTATTCTAATATTATTTCAGATTATCTCATTTAATATTTCTCATTCTACTTATAAATTTCTTCTTATATAGGAGCCACATAAATGAACCTCAAGGTACAGAAACTCTAGCAGAAATACAATTTTTCCACGAGGAATTTTAATTAACATCAAGGATCAGTTCGCTAAGATTTAGTAGTTCAATTTTTTACGTTAGACTACATTTTTCCTGTAAAATTTTATTATGGTTTAACATTCATATCTTCATTACACACAATACACACACACATTTACATATACAGTATATAGATGTGTGTGTGTATGTATATATATATATATATATATATATATATATATATATATATATATATATATATATATATATATATATATATATATATATATATATATATATATATATATATATATATATATGTGTGTGTGTGTGTGTATATGTATATATATATATATATATATATATATATATATATATATATATATATATATATATATATATATATATATATAATATATGATGTATATAAGTAGAATCTACTGGTCATTTCTTACCAGATACAAATGTAATTGCAATAGCACAGTGCCCTCTTAACTTTCTCGAATTCTTCACGCTTTTTTTTTTGGATACTCTTGTCACTACAAAGCCTTAAGATTCAAGCGCAAGAAATATGAAGAAATTCTGATGTGCGGTAGCGGGAAACGAATCCGGATCCGCTGATCAGAACGAGGTACCATTGTCGACCTGACCACTTACCGCACATCAGAATTTCTTCATATTTCTTGCACTTGGATCTCAAGGCTTTGTAGTGAAAAGCGTATCCAAAAAAGCGCGAAGGATTCGAGCGTGTTTAAGAGGGCATTGTGGCTATTACAATTACACACACACACACATATATATATATATAAATATATATACATACATATATATTTACATATGTATATATATATATATATATATATATATATATATATATATATATATATATATATATATATATGTGTGTGTGTGTGTGTGTGTGTGTGTGTGTGTGTATGTGTGTGTGTGTGAGTGTTTGTGCGTCTGTGTAAGCCCGCGTGCGCGTGCGTACGTGCGTTAAGAGAAAGGTCGATTGTAGATAGTGGAGCGTTTACAGAGTACATACACCGCAAGCTTTTCATTATTGTATACACTAGCTGGTATTACAGACGTACCCTTTTATAAGCGTAAAAAGAGCAGCTGATTACGTATAACGCAAGGTCTTATCGCGTACATAATTTATGTTATGGGGCGAGTGAAAGCGTGTAATTTCTTGGAAAACAATCCCACACTTGAACAGTTCACTGCTGTTTCCTGTTTACCTATTGAGCAGTACTTACGCTTGCCATGGAAGATGGAGCACATAATTAGACTACATGACGTATATATATATATATATATATATATATATATATATATATATATATATATATACATATATATATACACAGATACATGTGAATTTATATATATATATATATATATATATATATATATATATATATATATATATATATATATATATATATATATATATATATATATATATATATATATATATATATATATATATATATATATATATATATATATATATACATATACATATATTATATGTGTGTGTGTGTGAATATATTTATGTGTGAATATATATATATAAAATGTTTAAAAGTTTGTGTGCACATTTATGGTACTTACGTTTGTGTCAACCCATCCCTAAAGTCTTATTGAATAAGAATTAAATAATTCATTATCCACGCCTAAAACAAAAATACGATAAATTAGTACTCGTGCACCGCTTACTGCAGTGGTACAATTGCAATTTATTTGAGAAAAAAAATAAAAACTCAAGTTGCATTAGTTGACAGTCCTAAAGTTATTTCTACCGTTTATCCCAAGAACTGAGAGGCCATTAGCCCAATTGCCTTTTAAGTGATTGGGGAAAAGAGGCTGGAAATGACACCCAATAGAGATGAGGGGAGAGAAAATAACTCTGGGTGACGGGAATTGGAAGTAGGTCGACAGAGAAATTTGAGAGAGATTGGAGGAGCGGAAGGGTTTGGGGCGGGGGTGGGGTGTGGGCGGGGTGCCCAGCGTCTTGCGGTTTACTGTTCAGCAGAAGAGGAACCATGAAACAGTAACATTGGGGGTCTTTCTTCCTTTCTTTAATTCTTCATCGAAACCCCTTATGGACAGAGTCAGCTGTCTATAACCCCAAGAGGGCTCCAAAAGGAAATCAGGCGATAGCAGAAGAGGAACCACGAAAAGAGTAACATTGAATCTCATTCTTTTTTTTTATTTATTTCTTTCTTCAGCTGAAACCCCTTTATGAACAGAGTCAACAGACTTACCCAAGGGGGCTTGAAAGGGAAATCAGCCAGCAATGAGAGACAATTTATATGAAAAGGTGATGGTGGAAGAGGAACACGAAAAGAGTAACATTGAATCTCTTTCTTTTTTTATCTTTCTTCCTTTCTTTAATTCTTCAGTTGGAATTTTCAGTTGGAAATCCTCATGGACAGTTATCAGACTATAAACACAAAGGTTGAAAACAGCCTGCAGAGAGATACTAGTGACAGGAAAGATGATAGCAGAAGAGGAACCACGAAAAGAGTAACACTGGATTTCTTTCTTTCTCTAATTCTTCCGCTGAAAACCCTTATGGACAGAGTCAACAGCCTATAAACCAATGAGGTCTCCAGAGGGAAATCAGCCTGCAGAGATCGACATGATACAGGAAAATGGACAGAGTCAACAGCCTATAAACCAATGAGGTCTCCAGAGGGAAATCAGCCTGCAGGGATCGACATGATATAGGAAAAGGTGATAGAAGAAAAGGAACCATGAAAACAGTAGCACTGGATTTCTTTCCCTAATTCTTCAGCTGAAACCACTTATGGACAGAGTCAACAACCTATAAACCAATGAGGTCTCCTGAGGGAAATCAGCCTGCAGGGATCGACATTATATAGGAAAAGGTGATAGAAGAAAAGGAACCACGAAAAGAGTAACACTGGATTTCTTTCTCTAATTCTTCAGCTGAAACCAATTATGGGCAGAGTCAACAGACTACAAACCCCGGAGGACCCCAAGGGGAAATCAGCCTGCAGAGAGAGAGAGGGAGAGAGAGAGAAATTAAGTATACCTTAGTTTAACCAGACCACTGAGCTGATTAACAGCTCTCCTAGGGCTGGCCCGAAGGATTACTTATTTTACGTGGCTAAGAACCAATTGGTTACCTAGCAACGGGACCTACAGCTTATTAGTGGAATCCGAACCACATTATACCGAGAAATGAATTTCTATCACCAGAAATACATTCCTTTAATTCTTCATTGGCCGACCGGAGACTCGAACTCGGGACTAGCAGAGTGCTACCGACTCGTACAACGAGGAACTAGAGAAGACAGAAAGAGACAAGTTACAGGAAAAGATGATAATAGAAGAACAACCACATAAAAGAGTAACACTGGATTTCTCTATCTTTCTTTCTTTAATTCTTCAGCTGAAAAGCCTTATGACCAGAGTCAACAGACTATCAACCCAAGAGAGCTTCAAATGGGGCACCAGCCTGCAGAGAGACATGTTATGGGAAAAGGTGATAAATATATAATTATGAGGGAGCAGAACTTACAGTAAAACCTGTACACCTGATATGCGGTGTTCCTCTCGATGTTCCCTGGGTATTAAAAGACGATCTTTAGATTCACTGCTTCTTTTAAACACTGTTGGATGTTATGCTTTACAAGCATTTTTTTTATAATTATGAAGTGTACTGTTATATTGTCACTGATGATTTACGATCCTAGACTCAACCACATATACATTTGCATTTGACGGTGCAAGGCCCAGTGTCTACTTTACAATAAAAATTTGCATTTTTTCAAGATATTCACGTAAGGTTAATCAAATCGCGTGACTGTTTTGTTTGAACATTGTCAAAACTACAGTAAATAAATCACCTTGCCTAGAAAAGAATCAGTCATTTTTTACAGTTCAATGAACCCTTGTCTCTTTATACCATCGTTAAAGATTTACATAAACACACTTCAGTAGGAGAGAATCAAGGGATTGAGAATACTGACGAATATTTACGTGTATTTCTCTCATGCACAAAACTGTCAAGGGACCCTTTTCAAAAAGTACGGTATTTTTACTTTACATTTATTTCTGTCTGAGACGCCCAGACACGCTAGCACTGAATATATTTCGAAAGCCGATGTAACATATTTCCTATATTTATCTCCACATAAAATTTATAGCATAAGCAAGCTACAGCTTTGACCTGATACTTTTGGAACAGAAACCTCATCAGAGTGGTATTTGCAAGCTGCCTGGAGGAAGTGCCTTTTGGAAGAAAGGAGTGGCCACATTATGTCAAAATGTCAAATTAAAAGCTTTTATCATTTCTTTTTACAGCTTTCTTCTATATTTTCGCAAGGGGTAAATCGCGTCTATATAAGCTTTATTGAAAGATCATCTGTGATTTAATGAGTTTCTGGGTGTCGTTCCATTTTAAAGTTGTTCCAGAGAACGTGAATGTTTGCAGTGAAGAAAAAACTACAGACTTAACTCACTACAGTATAGCACTTTGCCAGAAGCAGTAAATAAGCAACTGCGTTACAAAATAACACGCAGTATAGTTCAGCCAAGTAATTAGAGTCAAGCTGTGGTATGGAACTGGTTTTCCGTACAAAAAGGAAAAAATTTTTTTGAAAAAAGTCTGTGAATACTATTTACGACTTGAATCAAATCGTATTTGTTTCGGGTGCTATTCGTTTCTTTTCTCTTTCTACTCATGTTACAGAAAACGGTCATTACGACTGTGAAACAGAGGTGAGTGAAGGAATATCGAGTATTGCATTTACTTGTTTATTTCATACTGGTTACTTCTTAATGTGTAGTGCTACCATGGCGTGTTCGCTCGACTGTAAAGGTTCAACTGAGCGAGAGTCAGTAAGCTCGTCACGTGTTAACTTCTACATTTTTTTATTAGCTTTTTACTCCATTCTTTCCTTATGCTTCATCTCACGTTTCGGTAATCAGTTCAGTTCTTCTCTCTCTCTCTCTCTCTCTCTCTCTCTCTCTCTCTCTCTCTCTCTCTCCAGATTCTGAGATACAGTAATTAACTACTTGTTGATGAAGCGATACAAAACAGTTCTGGTTTCAAGATGGGGAAAATAACAAGTGCCGTTTTAGTCCCACTGGAGAAGTAACATAATCCCAAAACCTCACATTGCAGAATAAAACTAATTTAGATGCCATTGTCTTCCTTTATATGATTCTTCATTTGTCAAAATTTAGGGAAGATAATGGAAAACAAATCTTGAAAGATCCAAAACACCGATGAGGAATCCTCACTGGGCAGTTACCATAGACTGAGACCGAAACAGATTAATTATAATTTTTGTAAAGATCGATTCTCTAATGTTCCAGCCAGATGTACTAGCTGCAGCAGTTGACAAACCTGAGGTCATTTACCACCATTAACCTTGAAAAATGAGAGACTATGAGTCCAATGGTTTCCGAGAGATTGGACAAAGACGGTGGAAATGACGCCCGATGGGAACGAAGGGGGGAAAAACAATTCCTCGGATTGGAAGTGAAATCGACGAGGAAATTGACAATAAATGGGGAGCCGTTCCATAGAATGAGGTATATGGTCTCGAAATTAATTTACGGGTGAAAAATATTAGATAATTAGACGTTCAATTCTAGTCTAACATAATTAAAAGCATTTTTCGCTAGACTGTTCTGTCAAAAAGGAAGTGTTTACAACTGGTTACTGTTGACATGATGCCAAAAAGTAGCGAAAGAATATTCAAAATAAAGGATAAAAATAAAGTCAGTCATACCTACTGGCTCCAGGTGAGAGGTACCTGCATGCATCCCAATAAAAGTGAATCATGTAGAATAAAGATAACTGATAAAAGAAAATAAACTTTCGTAAAGAAAATAAAGGCATAAAAATGTCTCTAAGATCTGGCAGAGTTCTCAACATCCTTATCAAGAAAAATTAGAGGTTAAATGTGCACACACGCACACGTACATATATCTATCTAGCTATCTATCTACTCACACACACACACACACACACACACACACACACACACACATATATATATATATATATATATATATATATATATATATATATATATATATATATATATATATATATATATATATAATATTATGATGGACTGATTTTTTTCGCTGTTGGGTACGTCTGATTATTTTTGTAAAAATAAACTCCAAAATTCTTTAGATGACGAACAAACTTGCCCAAGAGCTAAAGAACTAAAAAAAACCCATACCAGTAACTATTCTAGTTTTACTTTATGCGAGATTATTTTGATTTCATTAATACTGGTACTTCAGGTTTAAACATTTAATCTTATTTTTATTAATATCTGTTTTGAACAATTATAATCCCCTTTGTTTTTTCTATGGAAATTTGTTAAGAGTAATAAAAGAATAGAACAGGACATAGAATTTAGGCCAAAGGCCAAGCGCTGGGACCTATGAGGCCATTCAGTGCTGAAGCGGGATATTGAGAGTAAAAAGGTTTGAAAGGTGTAACAGGAGGAAAACTTCTCAGTTGCGCTATGAACGAATTGTTAGGAGAGGGTAGAAGGTAAGATGGAAGAAGGAGAATATGAACGGAGATACAGAAAAAGGAATGAAGGAGGTTGCAGCTAGAGGCCGAAGGGACGCTTCAAAGAACCTAAAGAAATGCCTACAGTGCACTGCATGAGGTGGACTTACGGCACTACCCCTTTCGGGGAAGAGTAATAATAGCACCCGTAAAAAGGTCTGAAAGGTGTAACAAGAGAAAACCTCTGAGTTGCACTATGAATCAATTGTTAAAGAGGATGGAAATTAAGAAGGAGGAAAGTGAATATGAACGCAGATACAGAAAAAGGAATGATGTGTTTTGTAGCTAGGGACCGAAGGGACACTTCAGAGAACCTAAAGAAATGCCTACAGTGCACCGCATGAGGTGCACTGACGGCACTAACCTCCTTACGGGAAAGATAATAATAGCATCAATATATATATATAACAGCATCAATTGTGAATTTAGGAGTATTCCTGACAGACCATGTCTGACACTTTCTGCGATGAAAAAGTCACGCAGTGAGGAAGGGATGTCAACACGTTGAGGGAACAAGGTGGGCGTATCATTAGTGGACAAGCAAGGTTTCCCTGAGAAACGGAATTTTAGCGTTAAACTTCCCAGTTGAGAAACGTGGGTGGCTGTTGAGAGAGAGAGAGAGAGAGAGAGAGAGAGAGAGAGAGAGAGAGAGAGAGAGAGAGAGAGAGAGAGAGAGAGAGAGGCGTAGTTTCTTATTTTCTCCAGTGAATCACTTTGGGGATTTTATCGCCAGTGTCTAAATGACTGTTTGTTTGATTTTATATACGTTTGGGGTATCATTTGCAGACGTAATTGAAGGCCAGAATGCATTATCTAGTAATATATATTTTGCAGCAAGAAATAAATGGATAAGTCTCACGTAGAAACACATTATATATATATATATATATATATATATATATATATATATATATATATATATATATATATATATATATATATATAGTATATGTATATATATATATATATATATATATATATATATATATATATATATATGTATATATATATATATATATATATATATATATATATATATATATATATATGTATATATATATATATATATATATATATATATATATATATATATATATATATATATATATATATATATATATATATATATATATATATATATATATATATATGTATATATATATATATATATACACATATATATGTATATATATGTATATGTATGTATATGTATATATATATATATATATATATATATATATATATATATATATATATATATATATATATATATATATATATGCACACATACATACAGTATATACATCCTCACTCCCAGGCAACATCTTCCACACCTCTCACCAACAACACAAACATACGAGAATCGACAAGACCATCCGTTACCTAATTAATGACGGTCATTATTTTCTTTTTTCCTCCGAGAGGATTCTCCAAGGCATCAAGACGCGTAAGTTTCAGCCTTTGATAGATTCGACACCATCCTCGCCACCTATCCTAAGAAATAGGAGGGTCATTTACTGGAACGCATTTAAGAGATTGGGGAGAGTGCGCGCAAATGAAACCCGATGGCGCGCGGGTGAAAGAAAATGTTTCTTAGGAAAAACAAAATGATATTTTGAGTGCTTTTTAAAATTTTGTTAAGACTTTCGTTTTATGATTTGGTCTCCGTTAGCTTATTTGGTAAATAGATATACTGGTAGGATAATGATATTAATGGGTTAATTTATTTAGTAAGTAATTATATTGGTATGATAATAATGACATGAATGAGTTAATTTATTTAGTAAATAGTTACATTGGTATGACAAAAATGATATTAATGGGTTAATTTATTTAGTAAGTAGTTATATTAGTATGATAATAATGATATTAATGAGCTTATGTATTTAGTAATTAATTATACTGGTATGATAATAATGATATTAATGGGTCAATTTATTTAGTAAATAGTTGTACTGATATAATAATAATGATATTAATGGGTTAATTTATTTAGTAAATTGTTATACGGATATGATAATAATGATATTAATCTGTTAATTTATTTAGTAAGTGGTTGTATTGGTATGATAATAATGATATTAATGAGTAAACTTTTTTAGTAAATAGTTATACTGATATGATGATGATGATATTAATGGGTTAATTTATTTAGTAAATAGTTATGTTAGTATGATAATCAAGATATCAATAGTTTAATTCATTTAGTAAGTAGTTATATTGGTATGATAATAAGGATGTTAATGAGTCAATATAGAAAAAGAGACAAAATAGAGTTCCTTGTCATCTCCAGACTGGAGCCATTTATTTTATCATTTGATATTTATTAGCACGTCAGTGTATTAATACACAGATTACTGGCATATTAATAACGAGGTTAATGAGTTAATGTAGATGATATGAAAAGAAAATGAACCATCCCATGTCATCACCAGACTAAGTGGTTGTAAAGAGATGTATTTCATACTTTGATATTTATGAGCATATCAGCTTGTTAATGACGCGATAAATGAGTTAATATGAAAAATACGAAAAAAAAATAAAATACCATTTCTTGTCATCTCCAGATTGAGTTATTGTAAAGAGATCTATTTTATGATTTGATATTTAAGAGCATATCAGTGTTCTAGTAAATGGATTTATTGACATGCTAATAATGGAATTAATGTGTAAATTTATAAAATATTTAAAAAGAAACAAAATACCATCCCGTGTCATTTCCAGACTGAGTAACTGTGAAGTCATTTATTTTATATTTTGATTTTATTAAGCATATCAGTATACAGATATATAAATATATTAGTATTGTATTAATAAGATAAATAGGATAATGTAAAAAAATATATATATATAAACATGAAACAAAATTCGATTCCACATCATTTCAAGATTGGATTTGTTAATTGTTGAAAATCCATTTCTGTCATTCGTGCATGAAATGTAATTTTTTGCTCTGCGACTATTTTCATTATGATGTAGCAGGCTTGTGTATGATTCTTAATGAATGTATTACTTGTAACTCATAGTTAACTCAACTGAATTTTGGCTTTAGGAAATTACTTACTGGAGCGTTCTTTGTAAAGAATTTCACTGCAATGTGTTCATATTTTCTAGAGATTCTTGTCTAAAAAATTTGTATTTGTTTGTGTAGAGATGTGTTTTCTTTTTCATTTTCCAAATACGGTCATCCGTAACGTCATACTCCTTTGTTAATTCATGACAATCCAGGTTCAGAACCGGTTCTCGTTAGGGAACCATTTTTTCAGCATTCAGTATTTACCGAATGTTTTGCTGTTCAGTCTTTGAGTATATTGCATATTTTTGCTGCTCAGTCTTGGAGTATACTGCACATTTTTGCTGTTCAGTCTTAGAGTATACTGCACATTTTTACTGTTCAGGCTTAGAGTATATTGCATATTTTTGCTGTTCAGTCTTAGAGTATATTGCATATTTTTGCTGTTCAGGCTTAGAATTTATTGCATATTTTTGCTATTCAGTCTTAGAGTATACTGCACATTTTTACTGTTCAGCCTTAGAGCGTATTGCATATTTTTGCTGTTCAGTCTTAGAGTATATTGCATATTTTTGCTGTTCAGGCTTAGAATTTATTGCATATTTTTGCTATTCAGTCTTAGAGTATACTGCACATTTTTACTGTTCAGCCTTAGAGCGTATTGCATATTTTTGCTGTTCAGTCTTAGAGTATATTGCATATTTTTGCTGTTCAGGCTTAGAATTTATTGCATATTTTTGCTATTCAGTCTTAGAGTATACTGCACATTTTTACTGTTCAGCCTTAGAGCGTATTGCATATTTTTGCTGTTCAGTCTTAGAGTATATTGCATATTTTTGCTGTTCAGGCTTAGAATTTATTGCATATTTTTGCTATTCAGTCTTAGAGTATACTGCACATTTTTACTGTTCAGCCTTAGAGCGTATTGCATATTTTTGCTGTTCAGTCTTAGAGTATATTGCATATTTTTGCTTTTCGGTCTTAGAGTATATTGCATATTTTTGCTGTTCAGTCTTAGAGTATATTGCATATTTTTGATTTTTCGGTCTTAGAGTATATTGCATATTTTTGCTGTTCAGTCTTAAAGTATATTGCATATTTTTGCTGCTCAGTCTTAGAGTATATTGCATATTTTTGCTATTCGGTCGTAGAGTATAATACATATTTTTATTTTTACAAGTGCATAAGGGCGGTCAGCAGTTGAACTTGTTAAGAATTACAGAACAGTTTACAAATTATTATCTTTTTAACGGATCTTTCCTAGACTGTGACCCCTAAGGGTTTTAACCCTGTATGTATCGATATGGGTGAGGTGGGGCGGGGGGTGGGGGTGGGGGGTGGGGGAGCAGATCCAAAGAATAGAAATAAATGGAGGAAGTTGACTCGAGCGGCCGACCCTACTATGCAGTGGGATTAATAAGGTCGAAAGAAGAAGAAGTATCCACCTTTGCGGCGTGTTTAGTACAAGCCCGTTGGGGATGACCGTAAAAGCACGAACAAGAGTGTAAATATCATAAAGATAATGACACCCAAGAAATATTAGTCCTAGATAACGACCCTTGAACTTGGTTGGAGGTGTCACTATCTAGGAAAGATCCGTTTCAGAATTTAAACTCCAAGTGTTTTCCCAAAAGGTTATTCCTGAAAAATTTCCTTATAAAAAACTTTTTTCCCCATAACAATACGTGAATGCTTCTCCTCAAATCGGCATCAAAAATACGCAGTGGCAGTTATACATATTATTCATTGAAAGTTCAATTTAGTCCAACCTAGAAAAACGTAGCTTTCGAATGTGATTTTAATATAATGCAAATGCGCCGAAGTTTCTTCGGCGCAATCGAGATTTCTGTATAGCGTATAATCAAGGCCATCGAAAACAGCTCTATCTTTCGGTGGTCTCGGTATAATGCTGTATGGGCCGCGGTCCATGAAACTTTAACCATGGCTTGGTGGTGGTCTATCCTATATCGTTGCCAGAAGCATGATTATGGCTAACTTTAACCTGAGATCAAATAAAAAACTACTGAGGCTATAGGGCTGCAATTTGGTATGTTTGATGGTTGGACGGGGGATGATCAACATACCAATTTGCAGCCCTCTAGCCTCAACAGTTTTTAAGATATGAGGGCAAACAGAAAAAGTGCGGACAGAAAAAAGTGCGGACAGAATCAAGTGCGGACGGACAGACAAAGCCGGCACAATAGTTTTCTTTTACAGAAAGCTAAAAACCTGACTATCCACGATTCTGCTGTCAAACTTACGTTCATTATTCCTAGGAATTGTCAATTAAACCCAACGACAATTTCTGATACTAATGGCTTACGAATAAAATATAGACTACTAAAGAAAATAATAAGGTATAAGCCCTGACCTTCTTAGAGTGGAAACCAGCCTTGGTATATATCACTTTAAAATTAATGATAGCTCTTCCCCCAAAAATGTATACCTCTGTTTAAGAATATCAAAGCTCTTAACCAAATTCAATCTATATAATTATCTAACAAGCTTTTCCTCAAAACACTAATGTTTCTCTCTCTCTCTCTCTCTCTCTCTCTCTCTCTCTCTCTCTCTCTCTCTCTGTATTTTTCACACTCGAACATACACTGGTGTAAGAAATTTAACTTTATTCTATTAACACATTCTTCATGATATTTAGGAATATAGAAGTGAATCTGCCCTTTATTCGTGTTTCAGCCTTTCACTTCTCGCAGCCCATTGCCTATTATTAAAAATAAAAGGTTAAATTATGAACGTATTCCAATGCAAAATAAAAGAGGTAATGAACAAGATCGTCTTTCGCAAACCCTGTAGCTCTTCCCTTCTCCCCACCCCCGCCCAACCCCTCCGAAGGTAGCAGACCCCACCTATGCTAGTTTGCCCTCATCCAGGCGGAAAACTTCATTGACTATAACAAAGTCCATTATTTGCTTTTCTCATTTCCGCTTCAGTGCGCTCTGGTCTATGCGCTGTTTTCCTTTTCCTTCCACGTGGGGAAAAAAAATCGAGAAAGAAAAAGGAATTAGCTGGAGGCGAATCGTAGTTTATGGGACAGGAACTTTCGTGAAAGTTCGGGACTTTCAAATATCCTTTGATGTGAAAATTCCGTGGAAATAATGGAAGGCTGCATCGTGTCTCGAGTCTGTCGCTTCAAGAGTTGATCCTAGGTATACATATGAATAAGGTTAAGGCAAATATATCTGCATATATACACCTGAATGCTTGTCATCATATGGAAAAATATTTGCCGCCAGTAGTGCAGGATACATCTGAGATTTTGGTGCAAATATTATTATTTATAAATATTATTATATAATTGTAATAAAAACTTTTAGCGACTTGAGTAAAGGAACACCAAGACACTTAAGCTTAAATATAAGTTTATAAGTTATAAGTTTAAATTCACTTGATGCTTTTTTGAAAAAAAATTTGTGCAAGAAACATCGTAAAAATATAGAAGGACTAAGTGAGAGTTGTGTATCTGCAACATAAATAAGACGGAATGAATGTTCCATGAGAAACAGGCCAGAATATACAAATGTATGGCCAAAGACTTTCATGTATTAGTAACAGAAATAAGAGTGCTTTTGCTGGCATAGTTTTCCAGGGAAAATGGATGGGGATACAGACGTCGTTATCCATCCGTTTTAAAGAAGTTATGTCAAAATAAATGTTAAATTCTCTTGTGAATTCCTTCCTCATTCAAGTGCCCACCAAAAGAGTTTCAACATCTAAGCCCTGTTTAGTTTTTGGACGAATGAAAAGTGCTTTTATTTCTGTCTTCTCTTCTATAAATTTCTGAAATCGACGAAAACAAAGGTAGTTTCTCATGCGCACTTTTCTCTATAGATGTGACGTACCCTGAAACTATGCTACTGTAGCCCACATCTCGGCAACGGCAACTCAGGTATGCAAACAACCATATTCAAAGGACTTCGTTGGATGTCACATTAAAAGGTTACTTTTTTAATAGAGCTCTTTGTTTTGTTCTTGTGTGAAGTCAGACAGAAAAAAAAAAATTAGTTTTTCAATGCCTATTATTTTCGGTTTTGAATTCCATGTATGAAATTTCTCGATATAATATTTTTCGTATAGTGAGCTATCGTGTTTTGAACGTTATATATACTGCTGTCCATCTTCTCTGAAGGATATTTTTAACTTGATCTACTGATGCTCGGTTATATTACCTGATATTACGTTGTCCTGTTTAGCAGAAGCATTTTCGCTTTGAATGTCTGGGGATATTTTAATTTAGGTAACTACAAGCAAATTTTTGGAGAATCACTTATAGAAAGTATATTTTTCATTAAAAAAAACTTTACAAAATAACAGATAAGAAAACCTTCAATAAATATAGGTAAAAATATAAAGGAACACCCTGTTTTCGCAAAGGTTAACCTAGTACGCTATAGAATTTTCGTAGATATGGAAAGGGTTACAACTCTGCAAAACTTTTTGAGAATTCAACAATTACTGGGAATTTACACACGCACACGTTTATATATATATATATATATATATATATATATATATATATATATATATATATATATATATATATATATATATATTATATATACACACACACACACACATATATACATATATATATATATATATATATATATATATATATATACAGTATATATATACACACACATATATACACCTACACACATGCATATATTTTACCTAGTTGCTTGACTCTTAACAGAACAAAATGCACTGCATAATCGATCACAACAACATACCAAAGGAAGAAAAAATAACGCCTTTGACTGGTAACGAGGAGCCCAGAGATAATACCGGATCGTAAGAGTGAGGTAACGGATTTACGGGGGAAAAAAAAGTCTCTTAAATCCGGATGATTGAGGGGCACGTGAGGAAGGACGATAATGAGGCCGGAATAATGAGGCAATTCAGAGAACGAAAAGACTAATTATTAGGAGGGTGTGACAAGGGTATTAATTAAGGAAAGGGCGGCATTCGTGAACGTAAATCGGGAATCGAATTAAGAAGGAGAAAAGGCGGGGATAAGGAACTTCTAAAAGAGGTGCGACGCCAAGAGAAATACATGAATGGTGGGAAGATTTTCAGAATAAAGTCTGAGTTTATTTACGAGCTCTTTGATAGAGTTTAGCAGCTATGGCGTACGGTTAGATGATTTTGTTATCGAATAACTGTTAAATACATACATTATTATCAAACAACTGTTAAATATATTGCGTTATAAGGAAGGACATAATTATAAAACAACTGCTAAATATCTGTTATAGGGAAGGACATTATAATAAAATAACTGTAAAATATCTTATCTTATAGGGAACGACATCATTATCAAATAACTGTTCAATATCTTATGTTATAGTGAATGACATTATTATCAAATAACTGTTAAACATCTATTTTACAGGAAAGACATTATCAAATAACTGTCAAATATCTGATGTTATAGTGAATGGCATTATAATAAAATAACTGTAAAATATCTTATCTTAAAGAGAATGACATAATTTTCAAATAACTGTTCAATATCTTATGTTATGGCGAATGACATTATTATCAAATAACTGTTAAATATCTATTTTACAGGGAATGACATTATTATCAAATAACTGTTAAATACCTAAGTTATAGGAGATGACATAAACGAGACTTTTTTTATGAAATAAGTCTTAAACATCGGATGTTCAAGGAAATAACAAAAGCAATGAATTATTCTTGACGTAAACAATTTACGAATATAATTAAATCTACGGATAAAGTATTACGGAAACAATTTGCGAATATAATTAGTTCTATGGATAAACAATTTATTATACAGTGCAATAGCAAAATCTATCTGTATCATAATTATCAAATCTGTGAAAGCATAAAAGTAAGCAAATAATACTAATAATTCACTTTGAAGCCAAGGGAATTCTCTCTCTCTCTCTCTCTCTCTCTCTCTCTCTCTCTCTCTCTCTCTCTCTCTCTCTCTCTGTCCTTGATACCGCCAGGAACATGAAAGCAGCGAATTCTAAACTAATGAAGCTCATTATATCATCAAGCGTATTGACTCGAACAAGTTAAAATATCCATGAGGTGTAAGCGGAAAAAAGCTGCAATGTCAACTTTACGTCATGAAACGAAAAGAAACGGGGATCGAGACGCCGGTTGGGAAAAAGGAAGGAAAGAATCAGAGGTTATTCAATTACGAAAATATATATGATGTTGTCGGTAAGGAGCGGAAGTGATGGGAAGTCAAAGGGAGTGGTAAGATGGCTGACAAACAGCCAATAACAAACAAATGAATGAGATTCTATGTTACGGGGTTTTATGTCAAGGGGAAAAAATGCTTCCCCTCCCTTTTTCTTTTATTATTCGAGGTTATTCCTTTCCTTCGCTTGCATTCCTTTTCAGTATTTAGTTACGTTATGCAACTGGATTAACCGGTTGGTCTGTTTGGTGTATTATTTAATATGAATTATGCAATTTTTTCTAATTTGGGTCTGGCTAGATATAAAGTAATGTACACTTTCACGTATATATATATAAATATATATATATATTATATACATGTATGTGCATGTATGTGTATTATACATAGTATTTGAAATTACATTACTTCATATCTAACATATATATATATATATATATATATATATATATATATATATATATATATATATATATTGTATACATGTATACATATGCATATATGTATGTATGTGTATATGTGTACGTGAAAGTGTACATTACTGTATCTAGTATATATATATATATATATATATATATATATATATATATATATATATATATATATATATATATATACAAATGATATATATATATATAATGAATTATCCTGCGAAGAGACAGGCAGAGAGAAGGAAAATTACTGAATAAAGAAAATCAACGTGAAATCGAAATAGTTCGACTGCGTAAACGACGCGATGGAACAGCCATTTAAAGAAGATGACGATGAATAATAATATCAGTTCTATTTTCACAGTCATCTTTAAAACGAGGGGCAACAGCTTGTCACACTGAAACTGAATTTTACGAAACGGGGAAAGAGTTATTCCTTTCACTGGCTGAGAAAGTTTGAGAATATGTTGACAAATTTGGGAAGAAAGTTGGAAAGACCTGAGCAGGAAGATCAACTAACTCTGGGGAAGAGCAGTTAGGGGGGCGATAACCCCTAGAATAAAAGTTTCCTCTGAGATTTAAAGAAGAAGATATTCACAGAGCAAATCTGGGATGGTGCATCGTATGAATTCCAGGACTTAAGCAGATTAGGGTTATTCGAAATAGGAATTACAGTGAGATTCAAGACCGCAGATTGTATAGATTGTATAAACGCTCTGTTACACCTATATCTGCGAAGTATGTCAATACATAAACTTTGAGACTTGAGAATGAAAAGACTTGCACATTTTAAACTTTACAAACGATCAAGACATACTCAATATAATTATAACAATATTTTTTGTGTCCCAGAGACAAAGCATTTAACCCAGAACATTCACACCTACAATGAAACTATATGCCAGGAGGGATGAAAGGTCATTTACTTTACTATATAAAAAACCCTTTTCATTGTGGAGAAATGTTGATGCCGTTAAAATTCCAAGCCAGAGACCAAAAGCTGAGTATCCCATTAGAGCGTATCCAGATTACAGAAGGAATTAACAGGATAGAACTGTCGCCTATATAGGCAATAGCTGCTGTTATCAGAAAACAAATTGGAAGACAAACTGACGTTGAAACAATTTGTTTTTTTATGTTTGTGCTTGCCTGTGTGTGTGTGTGCGTGTGTGTTTGTTTGTGTGTGTGTGTGTGTGTGTGTGTGTGTGCGCGTGTGCTTTGAGAACAGTAAATTGACGTGCGCCCTTCAATGCCAAATGAATACTAAGGAGAGAGGAGAATAACTGCGAAAATCATCGTGAAATCGAGACAGTCGACTGGGTAAAAGATGCTTAGGAATAACCATTCAAAGGAAATAACGATGAGTCATAATTTCCGGTATATTTTCAAAGACTTCTCTAAATGGAAAGCAACAGTCTGCCTGTCGCACTAAAGCTGATTTTTACGAAATGGGGACAGACTTATGCCTTTCACTGACTGAAAAAGTTTGAGAATATGTTGACAAATTTGAGATAAAAGTTCAAAAGATCTGAGTTGGAAGATCAACTAACTCTGAGGCAGAGCAGTTTTGGGGGACAATAACCAACGAAATAAAAGTCATTTTGCAGATTTAAAGAAGATATTCAGAGCACAAGTTTGGGATGGTGCAACGCATGAATTCCAGGGCTTAGGCAGATCGGGGTTATTTCAAATAGGGATTAAGGTGAGATTAAATATGGCAGAGTGGATAAACGCTGTATTACACGTATATCTGCGAGGTATCTGTTAAGATGTAAACTTTGAGAATGGAAAACGAAGGGATTTTCTTGCTGGAATTTTAATTATAATTACGAAATGTTTACAAGTATAGTGCTGTAGTAAGTGAGATGGCAGTGGAATAAGTTATAACTACGTAGAGGAGCTAATTCCAAAAATGTTAAGGGCTTAGAATATATAGCCATTTCTTCTGAATAGTCCTAAATACAGACATCTACATTCTTATATAAACGTCATTTTCAAATGATAGTTAAGCAACGTGTGTTCTGTAACCAGAGAGAGAGAGAGAGAGAGAGAGAGAGAGAGAGATAAAATTGGAAGATGTTCTGTTAGAAGCGACAGCACCCTTTTTCTTATTAAGGGGTAATAACAGTGGAGAGAGAGAGAGAGAGAGAGAGAGAGAGAGAGAGAGAGAGAGAGAGAGAGAGAAATTCAACACTTCCCAAGTAGCTAAAGACTGAATGTTATCTATGTACAGGATTCCACTTGCCTGTAAAGCACATAACACTGAGGAGAAAATGCACCAATAAGAAGGTTCATAGCCTTGGCAAATGAAAGCAACACGGAACCTTAAGCAAATGCAACAGAGGGAAAACAGTCAGCAAGGAAAGGAGCGATAAACATTACACTCGAAATGGGTGGGGAGGAGGAGGGGGAGGGGGAGGGGAGGGAGGGATAAGGCGGGGGGAGGGGGTGGTGGCGTTAGCCGGGTCGAAAAGGGTTCCCCAGCGCTCGTTCTGCTTCTGCAAATTTATATCTGGGAAGGAATGTCAACCACGCAAGCAGTCTAGGTAAGTTTTCAGATTTGTTGTGTGCCCAGGAAGTGTCGTCTTACTTACCCGGGTCCCTTAGTTATCTTACGTGAAACAAGAGAAACGTCTGTTTAGAAATTAAATGTTCTTTTATTTTTGCTTTTGCTTTCCCTTCGGCTGCACTGTGCTTTGCCGATAAGAGAGAGAGAGACAGAAAGACAATAAAATATATGAAAACTTACGCTTCACATACGCACGAGGGAACCTGATACAAAACAATGTCGGAAGTTGGGAAGCATTCTACCCAATTTACCTCTGAAGAAAATTACGACGGTCGGAATAGAAAAATATGACTTAAAGCACGAATATCAAAAAATAGTATCCTATTGAGAACCGTAAAGTTAGACGCCCATTTCTCAAGGCACACAGAGCAGGGGCGTCTGCCTCGTGGATTTACGAGACGGGAAAACCATCTGCTTTTCCGGATATGTTTGGGCGTTGCACTCGAGGAATTTTTCATGGCCGGTTTTGTGGCCTAGTAAACTCCTACAATAAACGTTGTTGCTGGAAACGATGGAAACGATTCACTGATTGCACAAAGGTCATCGCTGTCTCCGGAACAGATATTGCCAAGTCATGCACATACAACAACCTACACACACACTTTTATGCATAACAATATGCGTCTGTTTGTGCTTGTGCATGCGACTCTATACTCCCACAAGCATTATACCTTAATACAAAAATATCTTTTATTTTCTGGTCTTAGATAAGTTGGGGTCATGGCAAAAATATTTACAGTATTATGAGACAAGAAGGTGGAGACGAGTGGAGATTTGTGGAAGAGAAAGCAAAATAAAGATATGAGAGGCTGAGTTCCACTGGGGGCCTTTTGCATCGAACCACGTTGCAGTCGATGATATGTATGTATGTATGTATGTATGTATGTATGTATGTATGTATGTATGTATATATATACTGTATATATAACATATATTTATTTTATATATATATATATATATATATATATATATATATATATATATATATATATATATACATATATATACATATATAAAATCCTCATGGTAAACTTATTTATCATATCTCAAAAATAAGGCTCTTTCCCTGAATACCACTCGAGGGAAGTTATCCAATAACGGAGCATACAGTAGAGTAATGGCCTTTTTAATAGAATCTTTATCAAATAAAGTACCTCTTTCTTACATACTAATTTCCTCCTTCTGCCTTCTTAAGGATTCAGCCCTGAAATATTCATATTTTCTTTATTTCTGAAAAATTTAATAAAGCCTTGATATTATGAATTCCAAAATGAAAAGAATGTCACATATGCATCATGATTATTGGTTCTTAGCAGAGAGAGAGAGAGAGAGAGAGAGAGAGAGAGAGAGAGAGAGAGAGAGAGAGAGAGAGAGAGAGAGAGAGAGATTTGAAGATATTTTACGTAACGCGGAACGAACGTTCTCCCTATTAAATGATAATCACAGGGAGAGAGATTATGCGTTGTGATACCAGATGAACTATCTAGTTTGTCATGAATGCAAACTGATCCCAATTCATCATGACTGTAAATTAATACCAATAAAAGAAAAAAGTGACATAAAAAAAACAACCGCATTCCTCTCCACATAGATCTGCTTTTCAGAAATTCTGTGAGTCTACGAAAAGTTACCTCTTCACTCAACTCGGCGTTACATTCCACTTAAATATGAATATGACGTGATGCAGAAATTATAACCTGAACGAGGGGAACATATGAAGGTGGGAACTTGGTTTAATTACAAAACAGGAACCGTAAATTCATAATGGAACCCTCTTCTCATGATTTATAATATCTGAGAGCGATGTCTCTCGGCACTTTCGCCTTCTTTAGGGATAATGAATTACGGGTTGAAAGGGTAAATTATGCGATAATCTAGGGGCGAGACAAAGGGGTTTATGAATGGAAATTCTGTCTGGATGCGTTTACAGTTTTTACGCTATAAATGTAGACGTCGTTTACACCAGTCTTCTCTTCGTTTTAAAAAGACTGGGAGACTTTGATAAAATGGCAGATTTTAGCTATTAGTAATTAGCGCATGCGTATTCATGCGTACATAGTATTCAGTGGATTTATGGAGTAGGTCTGAAAATTAAATCCTTGAAATAGCAATTCAAGTGGCATTTTCATAATGGGATTTAATAGTTTTACTCTAGATCTGGATTTTAAAACTTCCCTTTACTGGTGAATTGAGAGATACATGATTTATATATATATATATATATATATATATATATATATATATATATATATATATATATATATATATATATATATATATATATATATATATATATTAATATATATAATATATATACACATATAATTCATTGTTTTCATTAAAATTTTGGTTGACAAAATATGAATTTAATAATCATTATCATCAAGAATTGTGACTCGAATATGAATATAAATTACCGTATCATGTCTATTAATAAATTTCAAATAAGTGAATAGTCATTGCCCACAAAAATAATTTTCATTCTTTGATGGGATACGGCAAAACAAAGATATTTATGTTTTTTTACACTTTGTCAACTTCAAATTAAACTACACACACACACACACACACACACACACACACACACACACACACACACACACACATATATATATATATATATATATATATATATATATATATATATATATATATATATATATATATATATATATATATATATATATATATATATATATATATATATATATATATATATATATATATATATATATATATATATATATGTATGTATGTATGTATGTAATTTAAGTTGAGCTTTTCAAAGTGTAAAAGTCATAATTATCTTATGTTTTCTTATTCATGGCAATGATTATTCATATTTGAAAATTAATAGACATGATACATAATTTTTGTCAGTCACAAATCTTGATGATAATGATTATTAAATTCATATTTTGTCAACCAAAATTTTAATAAAAACAATGAATTATGATGGTAAGTTCATGTCCCCCCTGATACCACAAGTAAAGAAATGTACTGTATAACTGACAATATTAATCACTGCCAAACGAAACAGAACGGATTCAGAATTGCAAAATTCAAGTGTAGAAATACAGAGTCCATATTTTGTAAAATTACACTTGCTCCAAGTTCTTAAATGATAATTATGTCTGTCCTTGAAATCTTTCTGGTTCTGTCTGAATCGGTCCTGTTGCCTAACAATCAATTCGTCTGTGGCATTTATTCTGGCCACCCATTTGCATGACAGTCAGTCTGTTTTCAATATTCCGCGTCTGCAGCAACCTGCATATAAGTTTTTTTGTTTTCAATTATTGTTTTGGGAGGATGGTCCTTTTTTCAATTTTCACCTTCTGATTGCGTTTGAAGTCTCAATATTTTCCGTGTTCCGTTTTTGCTTGGGTTCTTTGCAGCGTAGAATTGTACTTTTCTTGCTTTACAGAAAATCTATAGAAGCTGGTTTAGATAGAGTATTTTTTATTTTGCGTTTTCTTAACTCTTGTTAGTTATTCCAAATTCTTTTTTCGGTTCTTAAAAAAGGTTTTTTTTTTTTACCAGCAAGTGGCCAAATGTCGTTCGCCGAAGAGTTACTTGCTTTATAAAAAATTTATGTAAGCTGTTTCAAATGCAAAGCGTTTGTTGTGTTTTTTTTATTTGAGTTGGGCGACTTCGTTTTCCATTCTCTTGCTAGTTGTTTCACATTTTTTTTTTTTGCCAGGAAGTGGCCAAAACTCGCTCTCCGAAGTCGAAACGAGTTGCTTGCTCCACGATTGCGTCTGACGTTCTTTTGCTGAAGATTCTCGGACACTTGTTACTTTCAGGCGAACGGTTTTGCAGTTAATAGTCATAAGTTTCAGTTTATTTTAACAGATAAATTTCTTTCGTTTGTTTAGGTTTAATTCGGTGACCGTCATGATTTCTTCTTGGTATTAATTAAGTATCGCAAGTTCTTTCGTAGACTGTCGCATGTTTACGCTGTAACGTTTTGCGTCACTGATCAGTTTCCTACACAGAGTGGTTACTTTACTTCTAATGTTAATTTTTTTTTAGAAAAATATTCAACATCAGATCACAATAAAGAAAAAATTGATTGGCCACAATGAGGTAATTCTTACCTCCAGCATCTTGAAACTATTTATGTCAGTATTTATTTTTTGCTTTATATATCTCTGTACGGCTAAAACCCTCTGATTACAGGTATATACGAAGAGTTATTTCTATCATTAAACGCATTCTCACGTCACAGTTTCTCTCTCTCTCTCTCTCTCTCTCTCTCTCTCTCTCTCTCTCTCTCTCTCTCTCTCTCTCTCTCTCGGAAACTGCCAAAGTGTCTGGAAAGTTATTTGTTGCCTCTAACGTATAGAGCAAGTCAAGTCTGCATTCGCCTTCCTCGCTTATAACGGCAAGAGAAGTGGCGAAAGTTGCATTTCCTTGCCCAGCTCGCTCTCTCTCTCTCTCTCTCTCTCTCTCTCTCTCTCTCTCTCTCTCTCTCTTCGAGAATCCTAGCACGTTTACAGTCTTGTTCTTTCCTCGGAGCCTCACGACTAATTGCTGAGGAACGGACGAACGAGAGAGAGAGAGAGAGAGAGAGAGAGAGAGAGAGAGAGAGAGAGAGAGAGAGAGAGAGAGAGAGAGAGAGGGGGGGGGACTAAAGGGCAGTTTCCCATGGTATCACGCATGCATGCTCAAGCACTTAGTTGTTTCAGCTATACACACGCACAAGCACTGTAAAAACTGGAAAATACTGAGTGCTTTATTCGCAAAAAATTATACATTTCTCGTCACATATATAAAGTATCTCATTGTTATTTAGTTCTCTCCCATATTCAATATGGAAATTCATAACGGATGTAATAACTGTTTTGCTGCATAGTTAAAATAACTATTAAAACCACGACATCATGAAAATCACAAGATATCATCAGTAAGGCAGAGCCAAAGGGGTGCCAATTTCATCTAAACCAGCGATGGTCATTATAACATCTTCATGTTACTTTCTAATTGTCTCTTGTCCTTTCTGTCCTAATTGTATTAAGACAGGGTAAAAATGGTCATAAGATGCCAATTTCATCTAGACCAGCGATGGTCATTATAACATCTTTATGTTACTTTCCAATTGTCTCTTGTCCATTTTGTCCTAATTGTATTAAGATAATGTAAAAAATGGTCATAAACGAACATTTATAGCCTACTACGTTTATGAGGCACGAGCAGTTTTAAACAGTGACCCCTCAGAACTCTAAACAGTGACCTCTCAGAGGCAACTAGAACTGGACAGCATCTTTAAATGCAAAATAGAATTTTTTTTCGTTTCTGAAGCTTAAATATTTTAACATTTCCATGAGAAATATTCCACATATTGAAGTTTTATTAAAGACAACGAAATAAGCGCGCATGCTGGAACAGAATTTCACCTTAAGAATCAGCCTTTTGGAAAAGCTAACTTTTTTCGAATTTTCTGAAGCTTAAATATTTCAGTATCACGAAGGGACGCGTTCCAGATACTGAACATTTTACCAAAGACAACGAAATTACGGTACACCCTTAAATATATAATTTCATCTTCAGCATCAGCCTACTGAGAAAAACTAACTTTTTCGAATTTTCTAAATTTCTGAAGCTTAAATATTTCTATATTACGAAGGGACGAGTTCCAGATATTGAAGTTTTTATCAATGACAACGAAATTACGGTGCGCGTTGAAATATATAATTTCATCTTAAGCATCAGACTAACTTTTTTCGAATTTGTTTTTCCTCTGACGATCATCATCGTTCCAGCCAAAAAAAAAAAAAAAAAACCCTCATCAGCCTCTGTCTCCTAATTTCCTAAAGTGTTCTTCATTCAGCCCACAAAAGGGCATCCACTTCTTTGTTTTCCTTGCACGACGCAAAAGTACTCTTCCCCATTACTGGACGAAATCGCTTTCATCGTCTCTCTGTCGAACACGATTGCAACCCCAAGCAACAACTCTCTTATCTTTGAAAACCCCTTCTAATTCATCAAAAGCAGAGCGCCTTCTATTTTCCCCTGCTTCTTTCCGTCTCTTCATTAGTCCCTTGCTTTTACTTTGCTTTATCCTCCGTATTATCGTCATTTCCAGCGAGGATGTCGTGAAATTGGGACTTCAGAAGTTCAAGAGAAAATGCAATGCATTGCTACCCTAATACTATTCTTCATGCTTTTTAATAAATTTTCATCTATTTATCTATTTATGAATAATTTTTTTTCTTTTAAGTAAGTGGTATCTCCCTTTCTGTACTTCCCTTTATTTCCTCTTACTTCTCCCTAATGAACACCATATTCTTTGGAAGCTTGAATTTCAAGTCCCCTGTGGGCCTGTTCCTTATGGATAGGTTTCATCTACTGAAAAATAACAATGAAAAATTGCGTAAACCGAAATATCTGCGGTTATCTCCTCGCTAACTCAGGATTTCAAAGGACAACCTCAGACTGAGCTGTCGGTCAGCATTTACCAATTACCGTGAAACGGATTCTCCTGCTTTTGGGCGCAACTATTTTTCTTCGGCGTTTTCTGTAGTCATTCTCTAGTTTGCAGTATGGACCCATAACATTTTCTACGCTGAAGCAGTAGAATGCTTCCAGAGTACAAATACTTTACGTTGAATTAAACCTATTTCGATCTTTGCACTCCATTTTCATGTAGTTTCTCTCTCTCTCTCTCTCTCTCTCTCTCTCTCTCTCTCTCTCTCTCTCTCTCTCATATACATATACATGTGTGTATGTGTTTATATATACTCACCTGTATATGTGTTTATATAATATATATACAAATATATATACTGTATATATATATATATATATATATATATATATATATATATATATATATATATATATATATATATATATATATATATATATATATATATAATATATATACAGTATATATATATATATATATATATATATATATATATATATATATATATATATATATATATATATATATATATATATATATATATATATTATACACCAATGGGCAAGGGACAGGAATGCCTGAATACAGAAATCAAACGGGAAGGCGGACGGGAATACTCTTGAATAGTCATTTGATTACATGTTTATTCCCAATGTTTCATTATCCATGATTACATCATTACGGGTTCTAGAACTAAAAACAAAAAGCATTGACAATAAAAATCACAGAAAAAATATAAAAAGGTAAAGTCAGGAAATAAAAAAAAGACAGTCGACTTAAAAGGGAAATTTTACACAAAGTACTCCGAGGAACAGGCAAAACAATGAGAAATTAATTAAAACAAACAGATCATATAAAAGACTAGTAAAAAATATATATTTAAAATATTTATATTTTAAAAACTAAATTATATATATATATATATATATATATATATATATATATATATATATATATATATATATATATATATATATATACATACTACATATATATATACACTTGTAAAACGCAAACACCTGCATCCCTTACCATCCCACGATTTCCCCTTTAATTCTTTGCTTCATTTTCCTAAATACCTTAATTTAATCGAGAAACGTGATCACGTGCCATATACTCTGCAATTACGTAAATTATATACAATAAAAATATCCATTTATATTTTTTACGCCGGGCTCTAATTTTAAACCTCATCTGTTTCGATTGTACGAGCGAATCTGGAACAATTTCCTTTATAGTTTTCGTTTACAACTCTCTTTGTTTTCGGTGAAAAAGTCATGTTAGGAACACCAGTTCGATTTGTTACCTTACTGATGCTTTTGTAGTTTTTCGGATATATATGTGTATATATACTGTATATATACACACATATATATATATATATATATATATATATATATATATATATATATATATATATATATATATATATATATTATATATATATATATTTATATATATACGGAAATATATATATATATATATATATATATATATATATATATATATATATATATATATATATATATATATGTTATATATATATGTATATATATATATATATATATATATATATATATATATATATATATATATATATATATGTATGTACAAATTTTTACAACAAAAACAGATTCTGCCATAGAGACAAGTAACATTAGCATTAAGTACTGATAACAAGAAAAGATACTCACACGCACACACTAACACGCATATATATATATATATATATATATATATATATATATATATATGTAATTCTAATAATACAATGCCCTCTTAACTTCGCTAATTCTTCGCGCTTTTTGGATATGCTTGTAACTACGAAGCCGATATCCAAAGGGAAGAAATTGAAGAGCCTGTGACGGCCGGCCGCAGAAGCGAACCCGGAGTTACCTTAATCACAAGGAGGTAACGTTGCCGACCTGGCTATGAGAAGGATAAAAGTCTATTACCCTCGTACATATATATACCTGTCGTTTTCAGATATATTTATTAGAGCTGGAATAGACCCATCCTCACCATCGTAGCCAAGTGGGCAATCGTTTTTATTGTTTTTTTGGGGTGAATGTGTGTGTGTGACAGTGTGTGCGTGTATGTATCTTTTCTTGTTATCAGTACTTAATGCTAATGTTATGTCTCTCATGCACATTCTGCTTTTCTTGTAAAAATTTGCATGAATGCAACGTATACCTGCCTTGTATTTACCTCGTTATAATCTTACTACTATCTCACATTTGAGGTGATTTGTTTAAATAACTGATGTGTGAGAGTTCGACAGTAATGCTCATCGTTCATGCAAAATCTCCCCATGAACGTTTACCGTATATATTATTACAGGTTAACGACATGTAATCTGATTCCACGAATCTTTCATTGCGCAACTTACTGAGAAAATACAGTTACCCAACAGGACACTGGCGCGTATTCCTTCGGCAACGCGTTCGAGCGAGTAAATCAGCGGCTTCATTCGCTCAACAAATCTTCCAGTTCAAACAGTTCTTTACGTAACGAGTTCGAAGTCCTAGAGCCGAGGTAATGGATCATTTGGGAACGTAATTGACTCGGGGGAATGGCTGTTTGTGCTAATTACAAATTGAAGATTTCCTCGCATTCACTTCCAGGCTTCATATGCTTGAGAGAGCTTTCGGGCCACTGATGGTCTAAGTTTTAAAATAATTCACTTTAATCCTTTTAGTTTTGTTATTTGTCTTGTTGTAGCTTTTCTGCTAATTGACGTGTTTCTTTGCAGCGTTGGCCAGAGTATTTTTTTTTTTTTTTATCGAGTATCAAAATGTTTCTTCCCGTGACCTGATGTTGTCTTTAAATCTGTTAACTTGATCCTGACCTACTGAATATTTCTAAGGTATACATGTGTATATACACACTCATATATATATATATATATATATATATATATATATATATATATATATATATATATATATATATATATATATATATATATATATAGTATGACTATGTATACATATACACATATATATGTATGTATGTATGTATGTATGCATGTATATACATCACTTTGGGAATACTGGTAGAGAAAACCAGACTACTAAAACATGATAAAGACAGAATAAACTCACAATGATGGTTCCAGCTTATAATTTTCAGCCTGCGGCTCTTCAAATAGTATAGAAAACGTCTAAGGCAAAAAAAGGTGTCGTGTTTCCTTTTCGAAAACAGGTAGAAATTCGACTAAGTTGGTTTATTCTCGGGTTATTCTTATTTTGACTAAAATCTTGTCTCGTATTAAATATGTTTATTAGTGATATAACGTAGTTCTTAACCTGTTCTATTTGCGCAGTGAAAATCAAGCCGTTGCTTGGTCAACAACTACGGCTCATTTGATGGATGTTGTAAAATCTGGAGTCTGTTATTGAGTTATATAAACAAGGAATAACATCCCTGACCTAATTATGTTACTGAAAGAAAATCATTGCACCGTGTGTTCACTGAAACTGTTATTAGTATTTCCTCATATAGCCTTATAATTTACAAAATACCAGTTCCGGTAACACTAGGCTTTACATTTCTAAGTATTCTGACGACCAGTAACTAAGTAAATTCTATTTTAAAACTTTTTTTTTAAAGGGTCACTTCTCCCAGGTCAAAGAAGGCCACTCAGTCGCACGGCAACTTTAAGAAGAGGAACTGGAAGGCGACCTGGAAATGTTACTATTTTCGGAAAAAAAAGCCACGGAGAGCACTCGAATGCATATTAGCATTGGCCTTTTGTCAAAGTGATGGCTGGACTTTGCTTCCAAAATCCAAGAAGCATTAGATTTGAAGGTGTCACATCAGTCAAAATTTCTTTTGATAATTTTGTGTACGAGTGATGGTTAGATCAAATGGTTTTTAATTGATTAGGTTGTGTTATTATGGAAATTAGTAATTTTCGGCGTATATATTTATCATCATGGCTTAAAATACATAGATGAAAAGGAAAATCATATATCTTCATCTTACGGTATTGGGGGAAGCTTAGGTACTTTTATGAATTAGCCAATGAGATGAAGAATTAAAATCAGACGCTTAACATTCTGCTAAAGGAGACTGAGTAATTTGCAAGCAACGTTTATTCTTAGTGAAAAAAAAAGAACATGAAACAAATACTCAAATGCTGCAAAGTCATAACAGTGTTACAAAATCGTGCTAGTAACCCAAAGTGTCTTTCCCCTCCCCCATTCTCCCAAACACACTCTCTCTCTCTCTCTCTCTCTCTCTCTCTCTCTCTCTCTCTCTCTCTCTCTCTCTCTCTC
>NC_089767.1:24139508-24237008 GCF_040412425.1 Macrobrachium rosenbergii | reverse complement strand
AGCTCTAGAGTTTGAACAACAAACACGGGAATGAAGCAGGGATTTGCAAAGGGACTTGACTCTCCGAACATCGGCTTTTGCAGAATTCTATTAAGCTTCTTATGTAAGGGCAACAGCCTTAATTGGACCGTGGAAGTATGATTACCGTCGTTCCTGGTTTCCTTATTTAAACAATCCACTCAGCTCATTAACTGCCTGGAAACGGGCGAATCCTCATATTAAATCGAAGCTACCCGTCGGTAGTATCTTACATATCAATGTGTTCATAATCGGTTTCAAAAAATAAATATAAAAAAAAAAAAAATCCTAGCCGTGAACTGTTTTGCAATAACAACAGATTAACATGCCGTAAGGCACGCTTAATTCGGCCAAGGTGGATAAAAAAAAAGTTGAATTTGTAAAATTATTAAAGTGAGTCACTGAATTTTGATAGGAAGGCTTTAGTGGGCAATGTCATACACAGAGTGGTCGAAGACAATATAAAGTCATAGAAATAGAAGATATTTTTGATTATCAGGAGCCATTTTCATAATTCGTAGGCTAATAATTATGTTTCATTACAGGTCCATGAGGATGAGGCAGAAAATTGATAAATGTGACCACTCAGTAAAAAAAAAAAAATACAATTTTGGTATGTAAACAGTATTTTAAAAAGTCATTTGATTCGCAGTATCTGCATTTAGTTTAATCAATTTTATTCTTTTTGACGTTGTGCACAAATGTCTACAGATTTCTTTCCATTGACGTGCAAATCAAGCAGTTCTAGACTAACCTTCTGCATTATTGCAAGTGTAGTATCGTCATTTTAAGAATGGCTATAAATCTGATTCCTCTTTTGTTGATTTCGAGTTCACTGGACTCGAACAAAGACCCCAGTTTACGTAATTCTTTATTCCATTGTTTAGAACACTTTTAATCAGTCTCAATATTCGTCTTCCAACTGATAAATATTTCATTTCACTGAATGCAATTCAACATCAATGGATTATTTAAAGGCTTATCAGCATTACTGGATCAATCGAAACAATGAACTATCGATAAGATATCTGTACATTATAATCCGTCTTGGATATAAAAGGTAATATTTTCGATTGAGTGTAATCTAGTTTTATGCATCTGCGCTTTTCGCTCCGTATCTTTCTCTCTTACGCATACATACATACATACATACATACATACATACACACACACACACACACACACTCCCACATATATACGCACGCACACATACAAACACACACACGCATACGTGCGCGTGCGCTGTTTAAAAGACACGCGGGACGCAGCGTAATCACATTTGTACCAAAACCCCAATATTATCGTTCCCTTTTCCAAAACAAAAAAAGGAAAAGTAAAGGGTTAAACATCCTTTGTTTAAACTGAAAACAGCGAGATTATATCGCCATTCCATTTAGTTTTTCCTTCGTTCTTAACGTCGTTTACAGACCGAGTTACAACAAATGCTCGAGAGAGGAAAAGTGGGGGGAGGAAGAGGGGATGGAAAACATGGTAATATTGTCACTGAAAACAGAAATGAAATGACTTGGGAGACAAGTCTCTCAGTTCGAGTCTGTGGGAACCGCGATTATAATCTGACGTTACGGAAGACAGCGGTTTAATAATTAGTTTGAAGGTTTTGGAGTAGCTGGATTTTATCTTGAAGGAAAGGAAGATTTACGTTTATTATTATTATTATTATTATTATTATTATTATTATTATTATTATTATTATTATTATTATTATTATTTATTATTTTATTACATTATTAATCATTATTATTATATTTGCACATTATTAATCAAATACACATTTTTGTCAACGTAAAATAAATATTCTATATATAACACATCTCTTTAATCCTGTCAACACAAATAAACACATACAAACATACCACACACATACCCACCTACACACACACACACACACACACCACACACACACCCATGCACTTAACGCGCACACACACACACACACACACGCACACACACGCACACAAGCACAAATTCCCAGTCACTCATTGACCATGGCTCTATTTCAAGCTCAATATGCAAAAAAGAACGACGATATTTAGCAAGTCTAAACTGTCCTTAATTCGTCCTCGACACCTGACATGAGTGAGGACCGCGACCAAAAGGCCTTCTGGAGGAACTTTGCAAATGGATTCGAAACTCTTCCGAGTCTCCAACAACTTGGCCTTTTAATCATTCGGAATAAATCGCTCGTGATTTGTCGAGTGAGGAGGGAAAAAACTCTCTCCTCTCTCTCACTTTCATTTCATGAGACGAAGAACGAAGGAATTTCTCGACAGATAGTTTTTTTAAAAATGTTCATGATTTTCTTTTTTCTTACGGTTGGGGATGCTTGGTAGATGGGATGGAGGAGGGGGAGGGGGGAGGAGGAGGGGGAGAAGAGGGGAGGGGAGGTTGGTGGTGGGATGCTTGATGGATGGGATGTAGGATCAGGAGGGGAGAGGAGGGGGAGGCTTGTGGATTGGAGGGAGGGGATAGGGAGGTGGTTGGGTGAGGGGAAAGGGAAGAGGAAAGAAGTGATGGAGAGGGGAAGAGAAAAGGGGGAGGAAGGGAGAGGAAGTGGGGATGGGGATGGGGGGGGGGAAAGTGAGGGGAGGGATGGAAAACTGAGGGAAAGGGGGAGGGGATGGGACGAGGAAGGGGGTGAGGGAGGGAGAGGGGAAGAGAGGGTGGGGAGGGAAAAGGGAGGAGGGGAGGGAGGGAGGGAAGAGTGATGGGGAGGGAATGGAGGGAGATGGGGAGAGGGAGGGAAGAGTGAGGGGGGGAGGGGGGGAGGAGTAAGGGAGAGGGAGGAAGAGTTAGGGGAGATGGAGGGAGGGAGGGGAGAGGGAGGGAAGAGTGACGTGAGGGGAGAGGGAGGGAAGAGAGGAGGGAAGAGGAGAGGGGGATTGAAGAGTAAGGGGAGAGGGAGGGGAGGAGAGGGGAGGGGAGGATAAGGGGAGGGAAGAAATGAGGGGAGAGGGGGAAGGAAGAGTGAGGGAAGAATGAGGGGAGAGAGGGAGAGCGTGAGGAAGAGTAAGGGGAGAGGGAGGGAATATTGAGGGAAAGGGGAAGGAGATGGGAGAGAGGGGGGAGGGGATCAACCAGTGATTATAGCGCATGTAGGTGTGTGATCTTTCTGACAAAGCTTCATTTCTTTCTCGTTTTCGTTCTCTGAGGTAATTAGAAATTTTCCTTCGGTAATTGCCGTTTTTAATGAACTTCCCACGCCATTGTTTATTACTTAGGCGTGGGTAGGGTTTTTTTGGGAGCCTTTACATCGCACCATGAAATTGCTTTCGTAAGAGCCTCTTCTCTCTGGAGGCCACAAAATGGACCTTTTTTATTAGGACACATACCCACACACACATACACACAAAAACACACACACATGTATATGTATATATATATATATATATATATATATATATATATATATATATATATATATATATACTGTATATACAAATACATATATGTTTGTGTGCCTATGTGAGTGTGTATGTGTGTTTGTATGCATGTAAGTATGTGCTGTGGGCATGTGTTTATGTTTGTCAAGTTATAATCATAATCATATATAAATGTATTGTTATAAACGCAACCATATAACACGCATTAACCATTTTTGTTATTAGTGCCATAAAGTTTTAGATCAAAACGGGGTGTGTGTGTGTGTGTGTGTGTGTGTGTAAGCACATGTAAATATATGTGTGCGTGTGGCAATTTTCGCATTAGTTTTACTAAATGGTTTTTCCTAAGTACAGCGGGAGCTATATTCTCCAAATAATATATTGGTATTCGTGTTAAATGCCTATGTTATCCAGACTCCAGTCGATTATCTCGGGCAATTCCTTGTAATTAGAATCATTTATGAAGCTTGCTGTGTAATCATGCGGTTCGAGGTGCTTTGTATTCCGAGAAAGCATTTTACGTCTAAGAGCTCAGATATAAGAAAGAGATCACTTATAGATTTGTATCTTACCGTGCTGTATGAATATATGGGTCTATAAAGTCTATATTTTCTGTACGTAAAATGAAGTGTCTTATATATGAAAATATGGGTTTACTACGGCCCATTTTTTAATTTGAAAAGTTTATTATTTTCTTTGTAACCAATACATTAAATACTCACCTTTCGCCTTAATAAGTGTTCAACATATTTTGACGCATACGTACCTGAAATGGAAAGGAAAAGTTATTTGAATTATTCATTGTTATTAATAAGTACTTAAAGACTAACATTCTTTCCACATCGTGTTAGTTAATACCTGGTTTGCGTTATGGGCATTATGAGCGCAGGATTTTGCCTGCACCTGCAGCCTCTTCTTCATGAGTGTGGGCATGAGCAGGGGAAGATGAACTACCTGTTCTTAATAACTTTAAAAGCGTGTTATTAAACAGTCTGAATAACGCTGATTACAGGGACTCTTTCAATATAATTAGGGCAAATAGGAGAGTATTACCTGTGTTTATGGGATCATTTGCAAGACATCCTCAGTTATTTGTTGCTATGAAGGTTGGCACACACATTTATTTTTCACATGGACGTCTTATCTTTATCAGTCTCTGATAACATCTTCTTCTTTATAGAATAACAAGATTCTTTGAACTTCTAAGCAGCCGCCGCTGAGTCATCTAATACCCTCTCTCTCTCTGTTTTTGTACTGAAATGTCAAATAAGACTGAAGAGCAAGAGGGTTTGGAATCGCTTATCAGCATGAGCTGTCTCCTTCTTTGTTTCACACAAAGACCGAAGCATAAAGAGTACCTTTGCATCTGCTGGTTTTATTATAGTAAGAAGTGCATTCACTCATGTTATATAATATCGTGCTTGGACTAAGCTCCTGAAAATTAGCTATTATTGGTTCCCATCATTCTAAAGAGAACATCAAAGCTTCGGATGTTTAAGCAACAAGGAAGCCATTGGCTTCTAAATTAAACCCAGAGATCTCCCTGTCAGAACAAGGGACTTCTATTAAGCACTTGTCTGAAATAGAACAGGGTCAGACGTCTGGCTAAGTCAGAATACGGTTCTCTACATTAAGAGAGGAATGGGGGGGAAAAATTAAGCGCTGCAGACGACAGATAAATGGGCTAGACCCATCTCAAGTTTTTGTGGTCTCTAAAGGCATTTATTTTCTATTTTGTCAAGTTGTGATTCTGACGTTCTTCTGATTCCTATTGAGATTGATAATGGAATTTATGCCAATTCATCATAGCGTCAAGTTATTAAAGGGATAAAATGCTATGTAGTACTTATTTATACAGGAAATATCCAAAGAAGAAAGTTTCTAAAAAAGAAATTTCGTGCCTTTATTTATCTCCACTTAGGAGGAACAAGAGCATTTGAAGGCCACAAACCTCCGCCAAGGTTGAGGAATCCAACCCTCCCCGAAAAAGGTTCCTTATAATGATTCAGATCTCTCACGAAATATAATCACTCGTTGCCAGCCAATACACAAATACACAAACAAATGCAATAAAAAATTTAAATACATCCAATTTCCTCATAAAGGGATACTGAAGAAGAGGTTTAATTTGGAAAAAGATAGTCAGGCACTACTCACTATAGCCTGTTTTTTAAGCTGCCGGCAAATATCAGCAGCTGACAGCATTAAAATCCAACCTGATTGGTGGAAGACCATACCGTTCACCTCCCACCAATACGCTAGCCAATCAACGGTAAGAGACAATCTCCAATGATGTCAACTGCATATACTTTCCATCAACCCCCCCCCCCCCCGCCCCCGCCCCAAAACACACCACAGAATGTAGCATTTGTGTACGAGTGGCAATCTTGCCTAGTCTTCATCAGCTGTAGTTCCTCGTTGGACGGGTTGGTATCATTCTCGGTCAGCACTCTGGTAGGCCCGCGTTCGATTCTCCCACCGGCCAATGAAGAATTAGAGAATTTATTTCAGTTGATAGAAATTCATTTCTCGTTATAATGTGGTTCGGATTCCACAATAAGCTGTAGGTCCCGTTGCTAGGTAACCAACTGGTTCTTAGCCACGTAAAATAAATCTGATCCTTCGGGCCAGCCCTAAGAGACCTGTTAATCAGCTCGGGGGTCTGGTTAAACTAAGGTACACTTACTTTTATGAACTGTACTTTATATCTCAGTATCTATTCTATTACATTATCTTACTGAGACCTTCTCTCTTTTTATAAGGGGTTTTTCTAAGATATCGCTTTCTTTCTCACATCTTCCGTATCTCATGCTCATGCTTTTATTAATGTCTACCTTATCTTCATTTTATCCTGTTATTATCTTTATCAAGCTGTCTACCTTATCTTCATTTTATCCTGTTATTATCTTTATCAAGCTGTCTACCTTATCTTCATTTTATCCTGTTATTATCTACGTTAAACTTTTAAAGTCACGGATGAAAGTTTTGTATACATTACTCGTGGTAAAGTGGGAGTATATAAAGATAAATTTCCGAATATATATTTTCCAAAGCAGCAAATTTCCCGTTCTTACGTTATACACAAACACACAAACATACATACACACACACATACACACTCATAACACATTATCTCCACGGCCTTCCTTCGTTCATGCCCCCTTTCTTTCCGTCTCCGTCCCACTTGGAAGTCAGCAGATCCAAATCGGTACCGTCTTGGACCTTTAATAATAAGCAACGCCAATGGCTTAATTAAGTCCCGTACGTGTTTGTCTTTTCCCTTAAGGAACAGCTTAGGAGCCTTTATGAATCTGCAATTAGAGCCGGGAAACTCGAGCTGTACACGAACGTTTCTCGTGTCAGACGCAAGGATGACGTTGGAGACGGCGGCGGGGGGGGGGGTAGGAGAGAAGAAGGAGAAGTGGAGGGTAGAGAGGAGAAGTGGGCGTGGAGAGAAGAAGGAGAAGGGGGGTAGAGGGAAAAAGGGAAGGGGGGTTGGAGAGGAGAAGGGGCGTGGAGAGAAGAAGGAGAAGGGGGAGGTGGAGAGAAGAAGGGGGTGGACAGAAAAAGGAGAAGGGGGTTGGAGAGAAAGAAGGAGAGAAGGGGAGATGAAGAGAAGAAGGGGGTGGAGAAGGAGGAGAAGGGGGCGTGGAGAGAAGGAGACGGAGGGGTGGAGATAAGAAGGAGAGGGGGGGGAAGAGGAGAAGGAGGTGGAAAGAAAAAGGAGAAGGGAGGTGAGAGAGAAGAAGGGAGGGGGTGGAGAGGAGAAGAAGGAGAAGGGGGTGGAGAGAAGAAGGGAGGTGGAGAGAAGGAGGAGAGGGGAGGTGGAGAGAGAAGGAGAAGGAGGGGTGGAGAGGAGAAGAAGAAGGAGAAGGGGGAGGAGAGAAGGAGAAGAGAGGTGGAAAAAAGGAGAAAGGAGGTGGAGAGAAGAAGGAGAAGGGAGGGAGGTGGAGATAGGAGAAGAAGGAGAAGGGGGGTGGAGAGAAGGAGAAGGGAGGTGGAAAGAAGAAGGAGAAGGGAGGTGGAGAGAAGAAGGAGAAGGGAGGGAGGTGGAGATAGGAGAAGAAGGAGAAGGGGGGGATGGAGAGAAGAAGGAGCAGGGAGGGTAGAGAGAAGAAGGAGAAGGAGAAGGGGGTGAGGTGGAGAGAAGGAGAAGGAGGTGGAGAGAGAAGGAGAAGGGGAGATGGAGAGAAGGTGGAGAGGGAAGGTGGAGAGAAGGAGAAGGGGGGGAGATGGAGAGGAGAAGGAGAAGGGTTAAGTAGCTCTGTTGTCACTTGAGACTTGTCCATGATGTTCTGGTAGACATTTGACAATTTCGTTTTATTCCTCAGTGATTTTTTTCGTGAAGAGGGGAAACTAAACATTAAGGTCAACAGAAGCGAAAATATTTGTTAATAAGTTTAATGATGGAATGTTTATGTGACCATAATAACTTCTTTACTGATGTATGTGGTGACAAAGAGATACGATGAGTATTGGCAGATAAAGTTAAATGTATCTGTATTTATTTCCTACTCATACATTAATAATAAAGTCAGAGACTCGTGTACATATATCTACATTTGATGTTAAATACACTCTTGTATGTGTGTATATATATATATATATATATATATATATATATATATATATATATATATATATATGTGTGTGTGTGTGTGTGTGTGTATGTATGTATATATATATATATATATATATATATATATATATATATATATATATATATATATATATATATATATATATATATATATATCTATTATATATATATGACTGTGAAATATTATCTGTTACAACAGAATTCCACCAAGTATAAGGAGCCCATAAAAACGCCAAAATGCGGAGAATGTAGGCTATACATTTCAGAGACCAAAGTGTCTCTCTACCTCAGGAGAGAGACAGTTTGGTCTCTGAAATATAGCCTTTATTTTCCACCCTTCTTGCGTTTCTATGGGCTCCTTTATTTATATATATATATATATATATATATATATATATATATATATATATATATATATATATATATATATATATATATATATATATATATATATATATATATATATATATATATATAGCAAGACTAATTTAGGTAGGGAATATCACATATGATAAATTTGGCGTATCTGAGGTAAATCAGAAAGTTATTTTTGAGGAAGCTTGTTCTGCAACGATTTAGATCGTTGAAAATATCAACTTCGTCGCACTGCGTTAGCCCAAAACTGTCTAATCGCCAACAGTTAACAGACAGTGTTTTTCAGTCTCCTTGTCCTTTCGTGGTAAAAATGTTTCCTGTACTGAAAATACAAATGAACCATCTGTAGTCATCTTTAACTGATGACGCAGAAATTTGATAGATATTATGAGTAAGGTGAATAGATAAAGGAACATACAATCATTTATTTGTTTTTATAAGAATGAATGCAAGAGATAATTTTCACTGCAGAGGAAAAGTTCCCACAGTGGGCTTGAAACCTTCAAAGGTGACCGCTTTAGACCAGCGAGAGGTACAGACAGAGCAACTGTTACCATGGACATATGGAAAAATACTAATGGCTAAAAGGAGGTTACAAAAAATGCAATTACAGTGCAGAATGAAAAAAGCAATGGACATTGGAGTGAAAGCTAAAATCATTTTAGGGGTGACAGTGGCAAAATCTTTTAGGAGAGAGTGAACTGCAGTGAAAAAGTCTAATAACTAAACGGATCCAGGATAAAAAGTATAGCGTAAAAGAAAAAACCCTGCGTCAATGGAGCGAGTCTTCTGACAGACCTTTGACTGCAGATGATAGCGGACGGACAGAACCAAAAGATGGATGCGTTGAAAGGGTAATCAATCCGGAGTGGTTTTCGAAGTGAAACATTATTTTTGCTGATGACTGCAACTGAGTGCCAGGGCTATACATGATATGACTACTTTACGCAAGAGAAAGTTCTATAGGAAAGGAAGAAGAAAATAATCTGGATGAGAAAGTTGCTAGAGAAAAGGTCAATAAAAGAAAAGTTTAATCTGGTGTTCATGGTCTTAAAGAAAGCCTATGATAAGAATGTAGAATGGCATTGTGGGGGATGTTGAGAACGTATGGTTCAGTGTGTACAGTGTCGAGGGACAATCACAATATTCATACATACGTACATACACATACACACATGCATACATACATACATACATACATACATACATACATACATACATACATATATGTATATATATATATATATATATATATATATATGTGTGTGTGTGTGTGTGTGTTGTGTGTGTGTTTGTGTGTGTGTGTGCTAGACTGTATAAAACCAATGGCACACATAAGTACACGCTAGCATACACGCGGAAGTATTCTGACACTGTGACACGAAAATCCAAAACACATATATTTTGCTGCTGCACATACAATCGCTGGAAAGGAGAAGAAAATCACATGAAATCTGTGTAGAGTTGAGTCGTCCTTCGAGAGGGATTACGGAGTTTATCCAGGAAAATCTCCGGCAGTCATTCAGTTATTGGATTCACTTTATTTTTTCACTTCGTTTTCCCCATTTTTTGAGACAGTTTTTTTTTCTCAGTTACAATGACTTGGTGCTTGCATAAATTCAATTACTTTCTTGGATTAATTTGAAAGCTTGTTTTTCTACGACTCAAGCTTCATTAGGGAAAGTAGAGATCTTATTCTTGATTTTATTCCTTAGCTTCTGCTATTAGCCATTCTATACAAAGCGAGTTTGGACATTCATCCTTACCCTGATTTTGATACAGAATGTATGCGCATTTTATCGTCAAAAATCTTTATCTTAAGGTTGTTTTCATATACTACACACAGGCAAACATACACTCATTTTTATATATATATATATATATATATATATATATATATATATATATATATATATATATATATATATATATATATATATATATATATATATATATAATATACTGTATATATACATGAATATATATATATATATATATATATATATATATATATATATATATATATATATATATATATATATATATATATATATATATATTGTCAAGAGGTAACCCTCGCACACGCCACCCCATCCTCCAAGCACTAACATAACGTAACTTGCAAATGAGAATAATTTTACTTTTTTTTTTAAATCATATTCATTTATTTATTTTATCTCAAATATAGTTATGGGTGGAAACTCGCCCCAATTCCATCTCCTCTCACCACTACCTATGTGGGAAAACCTTTAAACCTTCCTTGCCCTGGTGACTGCCAAAGACCTTGATTTCAGGTGCTGATTCATCCAAGAACACTAATCACGCCTGAGGCAGGCAAAGCTGGCAGAGGAAGAAGGCCAAAAGAGAAAGTGGTGTCAGTGCCTAGCAACTGACCATGTTCTTGGTGTCATCTTGAACACCTTGCCGAGTGACCCACAGGCCCCACATGCGGGTCGTATAGAAAACGGGACACCAGGCTAATGACAGCAACGTTGCCTGGAATGAACAATGACGTAATCCTTACGAGGCTTAAAAGGATGAACGAAGACCCGACCACCCTCAGAAGACATTGAAACTATCCCAGGACACTTGGTTCTCCACTCTGCTCCTTGAGCTGCCCCTTGCAATCCCGCGTGGCTGTTCCTGAGCCTACAGTTTTCTTTTGTAGTGAAGTCCCTTAATGCTACCCTCCACCACTGGCCCCCGAGGACGAGGAATCGATGAAGATAAGAGTTACCTACCAGCTGTGGGTCGGATCATCATCTTGTGTGCACAATGGTATAACCCCTGCTTTCTTCCCCTTGCACTGCCCTTAGAAGCAGGCCTTTGGGTTTTGTCAGGGAAAGTACCTCCAGTTATTTGTTATTTCTTTAGAATGACAAGATTCTGCTTACTTGTCCTAAATTACGCTTCACTCTTCTTCTGATATGTCTTTAATGTAGATATACTCATGTAAGTGAAACCTAAGTGTTTACCTGTAATTCCCTGCTTTGAAGTAGGCCTTCAGGCGACCCTTTTGCATATGTTTTACTGAACTTGGCATAAGAGTCAGATATAGTCAATTTTCACGGTAAGTCTTCGTTGCACTCACATCTAAAACATATCAATATATATATATATATATATATATATATATATATATATATATATATATATATATATATATATTTACAGTACATACATATATTTCTCGTTTTACAATAAATACACACTCGCGTGTAATTATTTGCCAGAAAAGGTTTTGTTACCTTGTAAATTAAGACCGTGTTGATACAGCCAGGAAATATATTGATCCTCAGTGCATTTCATATCTGAGAGAGTAACCTAGTTAGCCTATATATTTGGACACACTTTAAACGAATGAATAAAACTTAATGAAGAATAGGATGTCTTACTTTGCTTTTCCAGTCTCTCCTCGGCTTCGGCACTTTAGGCCAAATTCCTCCCAGAATCAGATGAAGGTGAACGCAAACAGACTCCATCACCAGTGGCAACACCCGACCCCCGCCCACCCCGGCCGCCAAACCTCTCTCTCAAGGACCAGAAATTCACCTTTAAACGCTTTCACTTCAGAGCCTTCCTTTCGAAGTTCTGCCGGCTCTTAACCTTTGTCTGGCCTTGTTACGGTATGAGCACTTCTCCAATAACATTCTTAGTTCATTCCAGGTTAATGTGCTAAGTTTATGTACTGCTGATTATTACGTCTGAACTGGAATGGTTTCCAGATACGATTTTGTCCATTTTCTATAAAGTTCCTCCTCTGTTTGTTCCTGGTTAATGTGATAAGTTTATGTACTACTGATTATTATGTCTGGAATGGAATGGTTTCCAGATAGGATTTTGTCCATTTTCTATGAACTTTTCTCTGTTTATTCTTTGTTATTGTACTACATTTATTTAGTCCGAGGCGGAATGGTTTTCAGATAGGGTTACTGTCCATTTTCTATGCATTGTTTCTCCTCTTTGCTAATCTTGGTTAATGTTCAAAGTTTGTGTACTACTGATTAATCTGTCTGAAGTAGAATGGTTTTCAGATGCGAGTGTGTCCATTTTATTGGAATTGTTTCTCCTCTTTTTATCTGTTTATTTGTTAATGTGTAAAGTATGTGCGCTGCTGATTAAGTTAAATGAATTCCTGATAGGGTTTTCTCGTTTTCTATGTAGGATTTCTCGTTTTCTATGTCCATAATCATAATCATTTGGGAGATTTGCTCACTATTGGACGTCCACGTATTTCATTTGCCTAATTATTTTGTGATTCACTTTACGCGTTGGTTAAAAAGGAAACACTGTAATTTGCTTCAAGGATCTTAGTAGTGATATATACTTTTATTTTGTAAAATCCATCACTACATTAAACGATAAGTTATCAAAGCACTAAAATATGAGATAACAGTTATTGCAGTTTCTTATTTACATCAACGAATATAAAAAAAAAAGTTATGTGAATTTGTGAATGCAATAGACTACAAGAAAAATAAAATGTATGATATTGACATAATTGCTCCATTTTACTTTTTATATATATATATATATATATATATATATATATATATATATATATATATATATATATATAGAGAGAGAGAGAGAGAGAGAGAGAGAGAGAGAGAGAGAGAGAGAGAGAGAGAGAGAGAGAGAGATTTAAGCTGTCCTTCCCTGTATAAAGCACAGGGCATTATAAATACTTTGTGTGATGGAAGTTGTGAATTAAATATCCTACTCCACATTAATTGTTAAAATTAATTTTAGAGAGATGGTGTGTTTATTTACACAGTGTATTACTGTATTCGCAGTTAGGGCTCTTTGAGTACTTGTTGGTTTCATGTTGTTTACTTTTAATTACCTTTTCGCTGAGTATTAAAGTTACGAGTGTATGATGTTACGCTGTGATTAGATGGAAGATTTCTAACTTTGGCAGTAACTACTGGAGCTAATGAGAGAGAGAGAGAGAGAGAGAGAGAGAGAGAGAGAGAGAGAGAGAGAGAGAGAGTGATGATTTCCATTAACTGGGATAGCAGCAAACGTGGGTGTTGGCAACGGAATAATGTTATGGACGGTAATTATGTACTTCGATGAAGTCCTCCTAATAAAGTTTCCGTAACATTCATTCGGTTTATGCATATATATATGTATATACATATATATATATATATATATATATATATATATATATATATATATATATATATATATATATATATATATATATATATATATATATATATATATATATATATATATATATATATATATATATATATATATATATATATATATATATATATATATATATATATATATATATATATATATATATATAATATATATTATATATATATCATTAACAAACTTGAAAATTACACTGACTGTTTAAACAACTTCATTATCTAGAAGAACTTGAGGGTGATTAATTTTCCCCTCGACCCAGCACTTAGAGAGAGAGAGAGAGAGAGAGAGAGAGAGAGAGAGAGAGAGAGAGAGAGAGAGAGAGAGAGAGAGAGAGAGAGCTTTACATCCATGCAATACGATAGTCAGAAATATAACTACAACGAAAGGATTCTGAATTCCATTGCACAGGAATTACAAAACCATACTGCCAAATTGGCAATCACCTTTCTGCATAATCATTAAGTTCTGTCCCCTACTTGACTATTAGCGTAGGATCTCTGTAAAACGATGAAATACATTGGAAACATTTAAGTTCAATTAGCCGTAAAGATTAAACTATGAAACACAAAAAAAAAAAAATAAATAAATAAATAAAACAAAATAAATAACTAACCAGATGTAAAAATGACAAAATTTGACCGCCCAAATAATGGTCACCTGCAGAGCACAACCAGCAATCATTTACATTGGAATCAAAAAGTTTAATTTCCCTAAAACAGATGTATAAGAATCATACAGTTTAATTATCAATCAGGCCATCAGCTCAGGATTACTAGCAAACGATCATATGTTTCTGAAGAGTAAAATTTATTTCACGTGTGCATTACCTTTGGTCTACTAAACTACAACCGATTACAAATGAATCCCTTTTCCTCAGTTTCCTTTCTAACTTTCTGCTGAGGAACAATGAAAAATAATCATATGGACAGGAAGGATCTCGTTTATACCGTCTTTTCGTTCCCGTTATCATTACAACTGAAATTAAGTTATCTAATAATTCGGTTAGTAAAAAAAGAACAGATATTTGTCAATCAAATCACGTGTCAGTATAACAACAGTATATTGACTTTTCCAAGTAAAGTGCATGAAATATGTCAATCTTTGAAGAACTATCGATATCTATAACAACTTATTTTTACAAAAAATACCTGCATTTTTAAGACTTACAACTTTTTTTTTTTTAAATGGACGCTCTACATACCGAATAATCGTTCATCCTTGTTCCCTCCATCCTTACCATTATAGGATTTGATACCTTATCACACTGTCTCCTAATTAGAATAAGTTGGTTGGTTGGTGACCTTTTATCAGATACGCATGTAATTGTAATAACCACAATGGCCCCTCTACTTCTCGAATTCTTCTCACATTTCGGATATGCTCGTTCCTACGAAGCCTTAATTAGATCCATTTACAAGGATATTAAAGCTTTGTAGGAACGAGCATACAAAGCCTTAATTAGATCCATTTACAAGGATGTTAAGTCATTCTTCTGATGCCCGTATAGGAGAATTCGAACCCGCATTCAGAATATCAGATCTCGGTCGCTGTGTCGGCCTATCCACGAAAATCTTTCTTTACTATGTTTAGAAATATGTAAAAGACATGCAAAAGGAGGGGGAATTGTAGCTATACTTATTTATAGTTGCGCTTAGAACTGAGAAAGCAACTCAGACACTTTGAATGTTACGTTTCATTCCCGCAGAGAATTATGCTCATCGCTGTTTATTATCACAAAAGACGTACAGTACATTCACTCTCTCTCGTTTAAACGATAAAGAAAATGTTTGTTGCGCTGCTTATTCTTCATATAATATGTTTCCATTGTAAAGATTAACACGGAAAACAGTTTAAAGACAATTGCAATAATTGTTACGTAGAACTGTCCCGATGGCGATCTCATGAGACATCGATCAAAGCGTTTCATTCGTCTCATTTTTCGATAAGTCCCCCAAAAAATTGTTCGGTAAACTCTATTGACAAGACATGAACACGTTTCTTCAGCTTATTAATTTTCTCCTCTGTACAGTTTCATTAATTTTTCGTTCATGAGTAAATATATTTTATTTGTTTCCAATTTGTTTAATTTAATTTTCGACAAAAAAAATAAGCACCAGTTTATTATCTATTTGATTGTTCATTGTTGAAGCAAACACAAAAAAAGAGGTAGCATTTATATATTATTTAATTCCGAGATATTTCCGAGTTATTACGACAAATTTGTTACAAAAAAAAACTGTGCTGAAGTCACAGGTGAATACTATGACTAACAAACACAAACACACACACACTCATGTCTATACATATATGTATATATTTATACCCATATATACAAACATATATATATATATATATATATATATATATATATATATATATATATAAAAGATTTTTATCTTAGAATTTGTGTGAAACTTAATTTATACAACCCCATCTACAAGGGATCCTTGTTTATCAAAGAAACGGCAGCCACAAAAGCCAAGGAAACGTGATTATATAAGTGAGGATTTTAAGAGTAATGGGACATAAATGATGATAAAAGCTCAATGGACGAAGAACCATGAAAGGGGCGGATGAGGGAAACTTGAAGAGCAAGAGTAAAAAGGTGAAGCAGACAAAAATAAAAAAAGGTGAATAATAGTCAGGAGCAAAGAGGAAGAGCTCTCTTGTCTTTGGCTCAAAAGAAAGGTCTTTGGCAGTGTTTACGAATCTGTATGGACAGAGAGAGAGAGAGAGAGAGAGAGAGAGAGAGAGAGAGAGAGAGAGAGAGAGAGAGAGAGAGAGAGGAGAGACAGACAGATATAAACAAGGAGGTTACCAGAGAGAGAGAGAGAGACATAGGGACGTGAGAGAGAGAGATATAGGGATGTTAGAGAGGAGGAGAGGGATGTTACCGGAGGGAGAAACAGACAGACAGAAAGATATAAAGACGTTACCGGGGAGAGAGAGAGAGAGAGAGAGAGAGAGAGAGAGAGAGAGAGAGAGAGAGAGAGAGAGAGAGAGAGAGAGAGAGGGGGCGGGGATGAAATCACCGAATCGGCAATATAAAAGACATTCGTATCTAAAATTATCTAATTTCCACGAAGTCAGTGGTTAATGGTATTATCCAGCTGGGAAACGAATCCCTAATCATTAGGACAGTCAATAAGGAAAATAAACTGAATGATTTTGTGGATTTTAAGATAATGTAACCGAAGACGCGTTATATAAATGATAACATTTTCACATTATCGCCTCATAAAACCAGATGTCCAAAGTAGGTTTTTATCCATTGCCCAAGTATTTTCCACATACTTAAATACAAAGATACATACATTCATTCCACATATATATTAAATACAAAGATACATACATACATACATACATACATATATATATATATATATATATATATATATATATATATATATATATATATATATATAAGTATATATAAATATATATTATATGTACTGTACATATATGGTAAAATATATATATATGTATATGTATATATATATATATATATATATATATATATATATATATATATATATATATATATATATATATGTGTGTGTGTGTGTGTGTGTGTGTGTGTGTGTGTGTGCGTATTAAAGTGTAAATATTCATGCCCATGTAGGCAAATTAATCAACGAATTATTTAGTAATTATAACGCATATGTTCTCCTACCGAATACGCATCTTTATTTCCATACCGTTAATTTTACAGTGATTTGATAATACATCTATCAAAATATTTATCGATATTCACTCCCTTTCTGTCTGGCTGGATCCGTGTTTAGGAAGACATGAAGCGAACGTAACCTAACAAATAAAGGGATGCTTTGTGACCTGACCTTTGTCCTTTGTGGTCGTTTGTCAAGGCTCAAATAACCAGTGTACGCAGCGCGGCAAAGTGATTCGAAATTCAGAAGCGCAATTAAGTGTGAATACGCTGTATCATTTGTAACCGTTTTGCTCCCGGGTATTTTCGTAATTTGTGTCTTTGATGTTATTTTTTTTTTTTTTGCTTTTTTCATGTCTTTATTATTGTTGCATAATTTTTTTTTTTTATTATCGCTTTACTGTTAATGTTCCCGATTTATCTACTTCGCAGTTGTAAGTTACATATCCTCACACCATATATCATACATAGTATACCTGAGTATAATATATATATATATATATATATATATATATATATATATATATATATATATATATATATATATATATATATATATATATATATATTATGTGTGTGTGTGTGTGATATATATACATACATACATATATGTATATATATATATATATATATATATATATATATATATATGTGTGTGTGTGTGTGTGTGTGTGTGTGTGTGTGTCTGTGCGTGTGTGTTTTTGTAAATATGTTCATCCTTATTTGTTAAGCTAACTTTCCGTAATAATAGGGCAGTGTGCGCTGCAAGCCCCATGCCACAAGCCAGATGATTTTCATAATATATATATATATATATATATATATATATATATATATATATATATATATATATATATATATATATATATATATATATATATATATATATATATATATATATATATACTATATATCTCAAATTAGAAAAGGGGGCTATTTTAAGGAGAAAAATGGAACCGGGAAGGCGTCACCCTTTCCCAGCTTCCGGAATCGTTCTTCGAATTAATCTGTAAAGGGAAGTCTTATAAGTCTCGCGTCTTCTAGCGGTACTTAATTGGGCTGGACCTATTGCTGACGAAGGCTTCATTTACCCTTCTGCTGGAAAGCTCGTTACCGGCACCAAGTGAGAAGTTATTGGTGACGTGCTCTGAACCAGTAAGAGCTCTCTCTCTCTCTCTCTCTCTCTCTCTCTCTCTCTCTCTCTCTCTCTCTGTCATGCTCTTGTTACCGAGGCTTGTCTTAAATGGCGTTTTTCGTGTTTCGAAAATGAGTATGAAGGCATTAATTCATATTCTGCATGAATTTAAGTATGGAAATGCATACAGAAATCATACGCACATTTAGGCACACACACATATATATACATATATATGTATATATATATATATATATATATATATATATATATATATATATATATATATATATATATATATATATATATATATATATATATATATATATATATATATATATATATATATATATATATATATATATATATATATATATATATATATATATATATATATATATATATATATATATATATATATATATATTAATGGCCGTGTGGTTTAATGGGCGTCACTGTTTGAGCCCACGAGACGACGAACTTATTATCAACTAAACAAATTCCTCTTCAGGTAACATATGAAAATATATTATTTCTGAGGTAGAGCGAATGGGATATTAAAGGACATTTGTAGCTAATCCCTGTATTATATATATATATATATATATATATATATATATATATATATATATATATATATATATATATATATATATATATACCATCTTAACTTTTCTTTGGATGTGAAATTTCAGAATACAGTAAAAGAACCATGAAAATATTTTAATATAAACCTCTTAAGTTGGATGCCTCAACAAATCCAAGTCATAGCATATTGAAAGACTCACTTGAAGGGACAGATAAAACAAATGTATGGCCGCGACTATACCATCTAAACTACTCAATTAGTCTGTTTTTAACCAGAGGCCTGTTTGCGCGAAAGGCGTAAAGATTTGGTGGAGTTTCTATATCTGTCTTTTACTACTTGGTATGCTTAACAGTCTGCTTTGTTAAGCCTGAAACTGCTGATAACTTTCCTATAACCACTAACGTCAAACGGTACTAACTTAGCCACGTTAAACATGTCTAATCCTTCGGGCCAGCCCTAGGAGAGCTGTTAATCAGCTCAGTGGTCTGGTAAAACTAAGGTATACTTAACTTTTTTTGAACGTTTTGTCATCTTTGTAAATATCGGAATATATACAATTCGACCATACACCAGGACAGAGCTATTAGTTATAGATACCTTGCTTTGGACGAAAGGCTACTGCTTTTCATAATCAGAGCTATTAGTTAGATACCATTGCTTTGGACGAAGAGCTACTGTTTTTCATAATCAGAGCTATTAGTTAGATGTCCAAAATTCATAACTGAGAGCTAGTTGCTTTTCATAAACAGAGCTATTAGTTAGATAACAGAGCTATTAGTTAGGTACCTTGCTTCGGACGAAGAGCTACTGCTTTTCATAAACAGAGCTATTAGTTAGATACCTTGCTTCGGACGAAGAGCGACTGCTCCTCATAATTAGCACTATTAGTTAGATACCTAGCTTTGGACGAAGAGCTACTGCTTTTCATAATCAGAGCTATTAGTTAGGTACCTTGCTGTGGACGAAGAGCTACTGCTTTTCATAATCACAGCTATTAGTCAGATACCTTGATTTTACAAAGAGCTACTGCTTTTCTTAAATCAGAGCTATTAATTAGATGCCTTGCTTTGGACGAAGAGCTGTTTTTCATAATCACAGCTATCAGTTAGATGCTTTTCATAAATGCAATAAACAAATAGTAGTTAGATAACAGACTATTATTCTGTAAATTGACGCAAGCTTCTTTTTCTTATTTTTACCAGGGCAACTCGACCGAAGAGACTAATAATAATAATTAGTCATATGAAGAATATGACCCAGATAATAATGACAATCATAGTATATTTTCAAAATCAGAGATATAGTTTTTGCTGTTTTCAAGAGCCCCCATAATCTAAATTAGTCCATCCTTTCTTTTCTTTTCCTTTCTTTTCCAGAGTGATAAATGCTTTGGACGAAAGCTCTGCTTTTCATAAATGCAATCAGCAATTTGTCTGCTTCACTACATTCTGTAAATTGAGCAAGCTTCTTTTTGTTATTTTCAGGGGCAAGACCTTTTGACTTTTATCTTGTTCATATTTTTTTTTTGACCCAGATAATTTGATGGGGTGTTTGAAAAATAAAGAGATATATTTTTGCTTTTTCACCTTCCCCCATAAACTAAATACATCTTTATTAGCTCTTTTGTTTGATATCAGAATGATAAAGAAAGTCCATATATAATCCATATATATATATATATATATATATATATATATTTGTTATTTATGGCAGTTTTATATTTATATTGTAAATATATATTTTTTTTTGAGAAATTTGATGGGGTATATATATAAATATTATATATATATGTGGTATACATCTTTATATACATATATATATATACATTTGTTTGATATCAGAATGTCAATATATATATATATATATATATATATATATATATATATATATATATATATATATATATATATATATATATATATATATATATATATATATAGATAGAGAGAGAGAGAGAAAAACAAACAGTATAGATGAACACCTCACACACCTACACACACACACACACACACACACACACACACACACACACACACACACACACACACACATATATATATATATATATATATATATATATATATATATATATATATATATATATATATATATATATATATATGCGTGTATGTGTGTGTTTCACACAGGGTGTCTCAAAATATACAGTTGAAATCTTCCGTCATGCAGAAGCACAACATCAAACAGGAATTCGAAACATCAACTACTGAATACCTCCCCAAATGTAAAATCTTGAACTCACGTCAAATACATTAAAGTTCACAAGGAACATAATAATCCCATTTAAAATATATGATACGCTCTCATGAGAAACTCTAAAGTAAACCAGAGACATGTTTCGTAGTCTTTTGTGATTATGCTTATTGTCTAGTGTCGCTTTCTGTGCTAGATTTTATTATGGCGTGTCATTAAACATTGAAAGCAAAATGCATAGGTAGTTGAAGTAATATTGATTTGTATGGCCTTTACATTCTAGTACAAATTTCATAAATTTCTTAAGATCTTAATCATTTTATAAGAATGTTGCAAGAAATTGAAGATTAACATTCAAATTTTTTCTGTCATGAAGGGTGTCATCAACGCTGCATTTTGCAAAGATACGATATGCTAGACAAATGTGCTTTGTAATCATTTTCATATTCACGTATATTTTACATATCATGCCTTTCCCAGTTAAATAAGTTTACTGTACTATTTTCAATTGGTAATAATCACAGCATACTGTATTACGTTATGATGATTTTGCATACATCTGAAAACAGGAATTTTAAATGGTTGAGCAAAAACACTGAATCCACAGTATATAACATTATTGTTAAATATATATATGTATATATATCTGTATGTATGTATGTATGTATGTATATGTATGCATGTATATATTATATATATATATATATATATATATATATATATATATATATATATATATATATATATATATATATATATATATATATATATATATATATATAGAGAGAGAGAGAGAGAGAGAGAGAGAGAGAGAGAGAGAGAGAGAGAGAGAGAGAGAGAGAGAGAGATTTTTAGTTAAGAAAAAAATTTAATGTCACCGATTTAATGATCTTTCACTTTTATTTTTTTTCAACCATATATATATATATATATATATATATATATATATATATATATATATATATATATATATATATATATATATATATATATATATATATATATATATATATATATATATATATCCAAAGACATATTCAGACGGAAGGAATATCTTGTTATGTATAACCATTTTGCACCAAATCCCTGACAGAACAGGGAATTCATCAGGAAGCATATGCCCTCAGGAATGGATGCACCAAATAATTTGATTTGCAGCTGCCACACTCACGCAGCCTCCGACTCTCTCTCTCTCTCTCTCTCTCTCTCTCTCTATATTTATACACACATATATAGATAGATACATGTATGTATATATTTGTATATATATAATATATACATATATATATATATATATATATATATATATATATATATATATATATATATATATATATATATATATATATATATATATATATATATATAAATTTCTGACTCACGTCAGGATCGAACCCAGGTCTCTCAGGTGGAAAGCAAGGGCGTTATCCACTGGGCCATACAAGTCTAAAAGAAGTTGGAACCTGAGAGCAACTGCACCCAAGGATAACGCCCTTGCTTTCCACCTGAGAGACCTGGGTTCGATCCCGACGTGAGTCAGAAATTTATTTCTGTTCCACACGTGATTGTGTGTTGATGATTTCTATATATATATATATATATATATATATATATATATATATATATATATATATATATATATATATATATATATATGTATTTATATATATGGATGGACACATGAAAAATATTTAATAGAATTCTGTCTCGGTTAAAATATTAAATAATGCATCGTCAAGTTATCCAGATTTTCAGCAGAATTGTATTACGATTCGTGTAAGTGAATAAGACCACTAAAATCTTTATGGCTATTCCAGAAGGACTTTGGTGAAGAAAATCTAATTACGAATTCTGGCTCTGGTGAAGTATTATTAATTATTTTCGGGAAAAAAACGATGTATATAAAAATTAGATAACTTTCTATTCTTTGGCGTTTTATTAGGTTGCATTGTGCGAGGAGCTTTGATATTCCCGAATGCAATTATATAACTTTATTTACCGTGATAATAAAATGTCTGAATAAGCTGAACATATTTTTAAAAACTCAAGATAAAAAATAAATCCTAATAACGAATAAGTCAAAAGCAAAGAAATGACAAAGTAAACATAAGTAAAATTAACAAATGAAATTAAATAAAAAAATAAAACAAGAATATATGAATAAAAATAGCGAAGAACACCACGCTATGATTTACTATAGTATCTTATTAGTCGTACAATTTGCTTTTATAGCATCAAGAATAAAATCAATTTTGTGTGTACGTGTTTTTTTTCATGGCTGTGTGCACGCGGATATATACTTACATATATAAACACCTTTATTCATCAACACGACAAAATAAGCAAGACTTATAGATCACAGATACCGACGTCCGTTTTCTATTGTGGCTCCGTTTTCTTTCAAGTTTCATTTTTTCGAAGAGATTCCTCGTTCAGTTCGACATAAGTTTAGTTTAAAAGTTAACCTCCCTCAAGCCACGACTTTCCTCTACTCTTTCGCTTATTTCGACCTGAACTTCGGTGATCGCCTTTCCTTTTAAACCGAGCAACCAAAACGAAGTTGGATCAATTGCATTTTGTTTGCAAGACGTATTGCAGTCCTGCTGTTTGCCTTGAGATTATTTTCGGGTGCAAAAGGATTTATGTTTCTCTAATAATGTTGATGCTGGTCTTTCGTTCTTTATACTCTGATAATTTTGTTAGAGAGAGAGAGAGAGAGAGAGAGAGAGAGAGAGAGAGAGAGAGAGAGAGAGAGAGAGAGAGAGAGTCGGGTGCAAAAGGATTTATGTTTCTCTAATAATGTTGATGCTGGTCTTTGGTTCTTTATACTCTTTGATAATTTTGTTAGAGAGAGAGAGAGAGAGAGAGAGAGAGAGAGAGAGAGAGAGAGAGAGAGAGAGAGAGAGAGAGAGAGAGTCAGGTGCAAAAGGATTTATGTTTCTCTAATAATGTTGATGCTGGTCTTTGGTTCTTTATACTCTGATAATTTTGTTAGAGAGAGAGAGAGAGAGAGAGAGAGAGAGAGAGAGAGAGAGAGAGAGAGAGTCAGGTGCAAAAGGATATATGTTTCTCTAATAATGTTGATGCTGGTCTTTGGTTCTTTATACGCTGATAATTTTGTTAGAGAGAGAGAGAGAGAGAGAGAGAGAGAGAGAGAGAGAGAGAGAGAGAGAGAGAGAGAGAGACAGTCAGGTGCAAAAGGATATATGTTTCTCTAATAATGTTGATGCTGGTCTTTGGTTCTTTATACTCTGATAATTTTGTTAGAGAGAGAGAGAGAGAGAGAGAGAGAGAGAGAGAGAGAGAGAGAGAGAGAGAGAGGTACAACGATAACTAAATTATATGTACGCTGCAGCTGTAAATACAATTAAATTCAAAGCAGGTTCCCATGAATAATTCCTGAAGCAGCGGATGCGACACCAGGACTATGGAACATTTTTCGTTTTATCTCCAGTACAAAAACTTTGTTTTATTCGATTTCTTTTAGTAATATGAGTGCCATTCTTCTTTTTTTTTTTTTTTTTAACGTGCTTTTTTCCCATTTGTATGGGGTAAGCACGATGCCTTCTTTTTGAAGGACTTTGATTTGGCTTTTGGGGTAGACTTTGTAGTCTCGATCGGTTGCCCTGCCTATTTAACTTATTTTCCGTGGAATAAAGTAGGCTGTGTCATTGCTCCCTTATATTACTTATTTTTAGGGATCGAATCCCATTCCTCTCCTATATATTAAGGGGTCAAACACTGTGGACCTTGAAATAGTTAGTAGGATACTCGCGGAAACTTAACGCATGTGAAAAAAAAAGAGAAGAGCGCAGCTTTACTGGAAAGAGTTTCGAACATCCATTTGACTTTTCCATGAACACACAAAGTCTTTCTGCCATACCAACTTCAGTTGTTTATATATATATATATATATATATATATATATATATGTGTGTATATGTGTGTGTGTGTGTGTGTGTATATATATATATATATTTAATGTTTTATTTTAAATCACAAAAAGGTAAAAACGTGGGTGTAACTTTGTTCATATGTATGTATGTATGTATGTATGCATATATATAAAAGTGAATGTTTACATGTTTGTATGTTGTATATATATAGTATACAGTACATACATACATATATATATATATATATATATATATATATATATATATATATATATATATGTGTGTGTGTGTGTGTGTGTGTGTGTGTGTGTGTGTGTCTGTGTATGTGTGTGCTTGTGTATGTATGTTTAAGTAACAATATTCACTGACTCTAAAGGTACTTGCACTAGTCTAGTTAAACAAAATTAATAAACAAAAAGAACACGAAGGAAGAGAAATTTTATATCATAAAGAGACTAGACAATGCTGAATCATCTATGACCTAAATAACAAAAGCAACCAAGTATTCTAAAAATATTGCCAGAACCAGAAATTAACAAAACCCGCGTCACTTATTTTTAACCCAAAAACTTTTGCTTGATTTCAAAATGGATGAAATGGCAGCACTGCGGGTTGCTGCTATCCTTGAATCTGAAAACGAACTATCAAAATATTTAAATTTGTTTGCAAATTGAGTTTCGTTGCAATTTTGTTGGGAGATTTCCATCTGCCCAATGTTTTAATTATCACGAATACCTCGAAGGTTAAAAACCAACGATTCACAGAGCCCATAATTTTGAAACTGAGTTTCAGATATTAATTCTAGGACACACTTTGGCAGCCACTGCTAACGGAATTATACTTGAGGAAATGTCGTAATGTTTAACAATAATTTTCGTGTGCGATAACGGTGTTTACACAACTTTTTTTTTTTTCTTGATTGGCCAACTTTCCTCTTCAGTTTTGTTTCGTTATTTTAAATAATGGAGTTACAGGCTGCTCTCATAAGCAAGAGCCCGTGCTGACATAACGCCAGCTTAATCAAAACAACAGCTTTGAAATAATGAAGCTCTGTCTGGTCCCAACACATTTACATTGAAAATGAATGAAGGAATTTGAACACAGTTCACAGATGGATGAATTGGCTTTGCCAAGGATCATTTGTAAATATTGATGTTCCAATACCAAAACTGAGGGCAAACTCTCTCTCTCTCTCTCTCTCTCTCTCTCTCTCTCTCTCTCTCTCTCTCTCTCTCTCTCTCTCTCTTTTTGAACACAGTTCACAGATGGATGAATTAACTTCGCCAAGTATCGTTTGTAAATACTGATGCTCCGATATCAAAACTGAGGGCAAACCTACCTACCTACTTCCTCTCTCCCTATCCCTCCCTCCCTCCCCTTCTGCTTCCTTACTGTGACTGTTGAGATTATGGTGGCCTGGCAACCCGCCAGACAAAATCGGACATACTGTTGACCGGCCATAGTATCGTATGCATAACAATTAGTACCAAGACGAAATCTCTAACTTATCGCCTGCATTTATTGTAGCCATAGTATTGTTTTCATAAAAATCAGTGCCACAATGAGAACCTCTCAGAGAGTGTCCACATTTATTAGGATCAAAAGGTAAATCCCTCCCTGAAAGGACTTCAGTGTTGATGAATCTCCCATAATGAAGTCGCTTCTCTTTTGTCGCTCCTCCCCTGCAAGTACGGAACAGACTTTGTTGGGGTTCAGGTAATGATTCGAGCTCTTTTGTATAGCAGGAGTAATTTGGTCTCCTGGGATGGCGATATCTCGGAGGGACAGCCGTAGAAGGGTAACAGAGAAACAGTCTATATTTCGTAATTTATTTTTGAAGTTGTACGCGTTGGCTTTATTGTCATAATTTCCCTGCGTCATGAAGTTTCTTGTATAATGGCTCATGAAATGGCATTAAGAATGCAAAATCAGTTGAAGTTTTTACGTTAAAGAACACCAATCACAATAGTCTTCACAATTACTGATGACGATAAAGATGATGAAGATAGCTTTCACTTCTTCAATTCCTTCTCAAAATTGTTCCATAGTTTACGGCCGAGATTTTATTTCAGTGACTGAATTAGTGAATGAGCCTGAGAACCCATCTCTTCTTCTACTCGTTTAAAGTTACACTGACATTTCGAGAACAACCGTAAACTAGAAAACCAATTTTAGACACCATTAACATCAATCTTGCCCACCATCGTAATATATCTCCAAAATCACGACGTCCGCGTTACCAGTGTCTTCACAGTTACAAGCTGAATGTATAGGGACTGACAGGGTAACCGGTTGCTGGAAATGAATGAACCCTTCGTCATTTATTTCTCGTTGGAACTTAATTAGTTACTCTCTTGCTACCACTGTAGTGATTGACGGCAGAAGCGTTAATGGAATTTAATTGACTTGCTTTTCTACTCGTTGTATATCGCCTGCTCTTTTCCCAACCGATTTTTATTTATATGTGAACCAGTTTTTTATTAGCATCCCCTTTTTCTTTGTTTAATTATTCAGTAAACGGAATCCTGGTTAATGAATAAAGACCGATAGCATATCTTCAATGTATTTTTGTAACTATAACCTACGATCTTAATGGTAGTATTTCATTCGTGGTAGATAAATGCTTGTTTTTCAGTTACGAGAATCACCACTTTCAGGTGAAAAGTTTTACATTTTTCCTTCCACATGCATGATATTCAGCATAATCTAATATTCACTAAACCAGTTTTAAATATTCTTTATGATTTAAATATTCTTTCAATTCAAATTTAGATAGTCTTTAAAACTGATGTTTCATAAACTCACGTTTTACTGATAAGAAATCAAGATCGTAACTTATAAGTCTGAACTGTTTTTACAGTGCGAAGTAAAACGGCTTTAGAACATAGTAGAAATTATGCTTAGGATTTATTTTTACGTTCGAAATTTGATAAAAATTGTTCATAATTTTATTTATTTTATAGTAAGCTTTAAAGTGTACATGACGAGGTGCTCGTTCACTTGCGCAAAGCTGCTCCAAGTATACCTCTTGGTCATAAACACAGGATCCAAGGAATAATTACGACCTATCTTCTTTTTGTAGAACTTCAAAGTAGCTCGTGTAACGTTTCCATTTTCAATTAGGACTTTCGGTTCATGTTACGCTGGACGTCAAACGAGGTCATATGAACGATGCAAATTGCGTAAATGCAATAAGAAATAACAAGAACTCTTGAAAGTAGGAGCTTACGACTATTAACAAAGTATTTCAGTACTTCAGACTTCTCTCTCTCTCTCTCTCTCTCTCTCTCTCTCTCTCTCTCTCTCTCTCTCTCTCTCTCTCTCTCTCTCTCTCTCTCTCTCTTGAATTTCTACCAAGGAAACTTCTTCCTAATGGGATATATGCAATTGAATTGAAGTGATTCAATTAAAATTTGGTACTATTACCATGCAAACTTTAATAACATCCCCAACTCACAGGGGAGAAACAACTTTACTTCTCTTTTCCTGAAAAATTCTAAAGTTTAATGCACTGAATATTCTAATTTAATTCTGAATGTGATGGTAGGGAAATTGCTTATAGTCTTTGATCTCTCTCTCTCTCTCTCTCTCTCTCTCTCTCTCTCTCTCTCTCTCTCTCTCTCTCTCTCTCTCTCTCTCTCTCGCTTAGAATTATTGATTATACTTACTAAATCTACAAGAACAGACACTGGTTAAAAAAGATTATGCATATACGTCTGAAAACAGCTCACATAAATTTTTGTGAAAATTTCAGGAAATTTGGTATTACCTCTGAGTCTGTTCTGTCCCCACAAGAATATTGTATTGGTAGTGAGCTGATAAAATGTTGGAGAATTAAAACAATAAAATCCCTTGGGAAAAACTGTAACGATATTAAAATGAAAAAGAATTTGATAATTCAAAAATCTTTTTCAATATACAAATGCAATGATTTTGCCTCCGTTCATTTTTTAAAGTTTCATCTCTGTTCTTCCATTTTTGCAGCATTAGTTTTTTGCTTGATTGCTTATTGAGTATTTTTTTCAGATTCTCGGTATTTTCCTTATTTTTTCTTCCTTTGACTGGTGTTGTTGTTGGTAGCATAAATGGCTGTAATGCAGTTGCTTTTTCTTTTTTACAGATAATCGATTGTACCCAAATATATAGATGCATTTTTTTATCTCTGTAGCTATTCCACTTTACAATTTAATCTGGTTTTCGTATCCAGAAGTAGGATACGTGCTGGCTGTAAATGTAATCTATGACAAGACTCGGGAAGATTAGATCTTCCCTCAGTGAAATCATAAATCTAGGAATTTTTCTTCCTAATTCAACTACCACTGGTGCTTTGGGTTTTGTTCACAGAATTCTAAACACGTTTTTGGTAACTATCCTATATTTTACAAAAAATATTAGGAATTCTTATTAGGCGCAGCTTCAAAGCACATGACAAATATCTGCTGCATTTCAATCACTTAGATGCTTGATAAACAGAGGCACTTGCATAGGCATTACAGAAGTGATTAAATCAGTAATTCAGCATTCAACACGTTTCTGATGGCCATTATCGTACGCCCAATATCATCGATCTTTTCTTTGTCATAAATCCTTTTAAATTACTCCTACGAAATTCCTTCCTTTCTTGGTTTTTCAGATCAGTCTCATTTGTTTGACTTCTTATCCCCACATTATTCCTTCCTCACAGTACAAGCTAGTGTGCTTTGAACGTTCTCTCCGCATTAATAAAACAGTTTTTTCTTTGATTCACAATGGATTCATGGCACCTTGGGTCTGCGAAGTACACTTCCCTTTCTTTTAACACTTACTTTAAACTCTTAAGCCCTTTGGCCTGTTTATACAAATGCAATGTTTGCTAGAAAATTTTGATCCATTTCCTAATAAAAGAAAATGTTTTCCAGCACTAAAAGGAAATCAAGTTTCAGGATATTGCCTACTCTTGAAAACAATTTCAGTTCTCCGCCAACAATCTGTACATGTTCACTTATTTCTATTTTTTTCTGTTGATTTAACCAGTCCTCACCAACGCTCTATACTGACAAATACGGTCACTTCATATACGAATTTCGACCATATGATATTCGTGCTATAAGAATAACTAGAGTTCTTTTTCCATCCAATCAGAAATTTGCAACTACGATCAGATATCCAGTGACTAACGGGGCCAATGAAATCCTCTTAAGCCTGGCTAACTTATCTACGATGCACCTTTTCTTGCGAGGAGAGGTTACCCACCCTCTGTCTGAACATTATTCCGAAAGCCAGCGGCGCAACACCCTAGCAAGGGAGGGTTGCAAGCTGCAAACATTGCCCTATAATGACCTGCAGGGAAAGGCAAAACAAGGTAACCTCATTCCATTAGCCGAAGCTCTGCAACCTGATACACTTTATTCTCATTTACAGGAGAAACCAGCAGAGTAATTTAACCCAGTAGGTTACCACTGCTTCCCCGAGACACAAGATGAGTGCTCTTGGTCGAACGGTATCTTCATAATTCCGTAACGCCTAGATGAGTGTTCTTTGACTAGTCACCATCCTGACCAGCCCCATATATAGATATATGTGTGTATATATGTACATAATATATATATATATATATATATATATATATATATATATATATATATATATATGTGTGTGTGTGTGTGTGTGTGTGTGTGTGTGTGTGTGTGTGTGTGTGTTGTGTGGTTTTGTTGCTGTATGCTTTAGGCCCTTCCATTTTTGGTTGGAAGTAGTTGTTAAAACACTACTGGTTTAATCGTATAGTATGCAGACTTTCACCCTTAATTTTAACCCACTTGTTAAGGACTATTAAAAAATTTTGCGAACAATAGCATATCTCAATCCATATCATCCCCTGCCTTTTTTAGTTTTCTGTAAAAGAAAACTATTGAGATGGCTATTTGTCCGTCCGTCCGCACTTTTTATGTCCGCCCTCATTCTTAAAAACTACTGGGGCTAGAGGGCTGCAAATTGGTATGTTTATCATCCACCTTCCAATCATCAAACATACCAAATTGCAGCCCTCTAGTCTCAGTGTTTTTATTTTTTTAATGTTAAAGTTATCCATAATCGTGCTTCTAGCAACGTTATAGGACATGCCACCACCGGGCCGTGGTTAAAGTTTTAAGGACCGCGGCTCATACAGCATTATACCGAGACTACCGAAAGATAGATCTGTTTTCGGTGGGGTGATTATACGCTGTACAGAAAACTCGATTGCGCCGAAGAAACTTCGGCGCATTTTGTACTTCTTTAAGTCCTATTTTCCCCTCTTCTGTAACAAATTCTCACCAAATAAATGATAATTGTAAACGAGAGTCTCAAAGGCCACGAGAAGGCAGAAATTACCGGCAGAAGGTTCTTTGGTTTAAGTATAGCAAAATCGCTCTTCATTTAGCGGTAATTATTTCCGGCGTTTGAACGCCAGCAATTTTAAGAAACGCCTTCAATTACGGAGATAAAAAGAGGATGCACTGGATTACAGAATTCTGAAAAGAACGATGCAGGAATAAAAAAAACATTATGGAAAGCAACGTTCTGGGGAATAAAACTGAAACGTTTTTTGCATGCAACTGACTTTGGGTGTAGTTTCATAATTACTACGCAACCTTTTTCATAATGGTGATATTGTAGGCGGCCATTACTTCTAAGAGTCTTTGTCATAACACGACTTCAATGTTATGCAATACAATTATCATGATTTATTATTGACTCTTTGAATGCTTTAAATCATAATATCACATTTGAAGGCATATTCAATTAAGCAAATTAATTACCAATGTGAATCACAAATGTTACCCCTTTCATTCCTTTCACTGTGCATATTCTCTTTCTGCCATCTTACTTTCCACCCACTGCTAACAATTGTTTCAACGTTATTTTCAGCGCTGAATGACCTCGGAGGTGATTGGCTTTTAGCCTAAATTTTATATTCCACATCAAAAATGTTTTTCATCAGAACGCATCTGAAAAGTTGTTCAGGCTATATTTTGAATTATACACTTCACAAGCTGTGAGATATATTTTATTTATATTTTGTTCGTTATCAAACGACGATATTGGTGTCTGGACATTGAATGAATGACAAACACTGCTGATAAGTCACTTTTATATATTTTTGCAATAAAATTCCCCTACGGAGTAGAATTCTTATACTATAGTGACCATTTACCTACATTTTAAAAGATTTTCTAGAATTCCCCGTGTACTTAAAAGTCCATAGTTACAGCAGAGAGCTATTTCATGACATAAAAGTCAATTGGCATTGTGATGTGGTTCAACAGAGCTGTCACGCTCGCTGGTGACATGTCCTATTTCCGAACCTTGAATGTATTTCAGTTGGTGGCTGAAAAATGTGTCTGATGTTTTCCTTTCTTTAATATATAGATAATCCTTTCATATACATCAGGAGATTAGGAGATAGCTTAGAATGAATATCTTTGCTTGAATGAATATGGAAAATTTGATGTTTTCCTTTCTTTCATATAGATAATCCTTTTTATAGAAATACTTAGAATTATCTTTGATGCCATGAATATATTTCAATTGGTGGTTGGAAAATGGGTCTGATGTTTTCCTTTCTTTAATATATAGATAATCCTTTCGTATACGTTAGGAGATGGCTTAGAATGGAATATCTTTGCCATTTTTATAGAAATACATTATTGACGCCTTGAATCTATTTCAGTTGGTTATTGAAAAATGAGTCTGATGTTTTCCTTTCTTTAATATATAGATAACCTTTCATATACATTAGGAGATAGCTTAGAATGGAATATCTTTGCCCCTTTTATAGAAATACATTATTGACGCCATGAATATATTTCAGGTGGTGGTTGAAAAATGAGTCTGTTTTCCTTTCTTTATTATATGGATAATCCTTTAATATACTTTAGGAGGTAGCTTAGAATGGAATATCTTTGCCTTTTTATAGAAATACATTATTGACGCCATGAATATATTTCAGTTGGTTGTTGAAAAATGAGCCTGATGTTTTCCTTTCTTTATCATATGGATAATCCTTTAATATACTTAGGGAGATAGCTTGGGATGGAATATCATTTTCCTTTTCATATAAACACATTACTTAATGGGTATCGAACCTCAAGTTTCTCAGAATAAGTTGACAATATTCTTAAATACAATGTAACAGAAATTGAGAGCTAAGGGAAAGGTAGTGATGGCTCGGGGAAAAAAATTCAATATTAAGGGAGGTCAATATTTCACATGAAAAATCTGAAGCAAAAGGAGAAAAATGATTTATATTCACTGAATAGTTAATGAAGAAAGGGGTATATCAACAAAAGTCAGGCGTAGATAAAACAACAAATACCTAACAATACTGAGATGATCTGATATGACCTTTCCTTACGTACGGTATATTATGAAACATAGTTCACCTAACTTAATTAACTTGACAATTTTTTTCCTCTCATGAAGCTATGAGGCGGTAATTACAAAGTATACATTTAATTAAACGTAGTGAATCACAGATTCGTTTTTGTAGCGCGCTGTAAAGACTAGAATATTACCATTACAGAAAACTAAACATAAAATATATACTTTTAAATGACAGAGCTAATGTTTTCTAAAACCGGACGTTTTGCACATATAGTTCTGGAAATTAGCATTTACTTCATATCTACGTATAGTTACTAAAACCGTAAAAAGAGAAAATATAATTTAAGCAAATATTACTGCCATACGTGAATCAGTAAGAAAGATGCTTTATTGTTTTTATTGGTCTATATATATATATATATATATATATATATATATATATATATATATATATATATATATATATATATATATTATATGTATACATATATATACATACATACATATATATATATATTATACGTATACATATATATACATACATACATATATATATATAATATATATATATACATATATATATATATATATATATATATATATATATATATATATATATATATAAACACACACCACAGACCTTTTCCCTTAAAAGAGGGGTTTGCACCTGAGGGCTAAAACATTCGGTTTAAGAGAGAGAGAAATATTATTTTTAAGGTTATTCTTATCACGTGACATAAATGAGTCACTTTGCTTTGTGTAAGTCTTTAGGGGTGACACTGCTAGCCCCACGCCTTTATTCTTGACCCCACCAGATGCTGTTATATACCTATTCGCAGCTTGATAGACTAACATGAGCTAAACGCTGTACCACTAAGTCTCGTCACCCGGATATGGATATTTATATAGTTACAGAGTAACAGATAAACAGGCATTAAAATACAATAACAGCATGAATTGAAAATTTAAATGCATGAAGTTTAAAAACATTACATTATATTTGAATACTTTTGACATTTGATATCACAGTGATGTTACTGTTACTAAAACCAATACGTTCTTTTAGTGTTAGAATAACAAGTTAATTAAAATAAGTATAACTCATTTTGAAAAAGGCACCTGTAACCTTTTGCTTTAATTATTATTCATATATGATGTATTGTTCATAACTATTAACGGAAAAACAGCACCGCTTAGCCTTTTAATAAAGGACAAGCTGCAGTATTTTATTAACAAGCTTGTATATAACTCCCCAGTTCTTAAAAGCTTATTTCTATTTCATATGCTAATGTTGATTTTTTCATGTTTATAATTATGGAATATGAATCATGTGATATATTATTCCCAACAAATACATCAAAATATTATTCATGATACATAACAACAAATTCATTTTCATGAATCTTGCGTGAGGGAAATGATATTTCAATTTCTCAGTAACAAGCGACTGCAAATGGGGAAAAAAAAATTTCAGTAACACCACTGACTTTTTCAAGTTTATAATTAGGAACATGAATCATCTGATTTATAATTTCCGAGAAATGCATTAAAGTATAATTTGTGACTGACAATGGCAAACGTATTTTCATGAATCTTTCCTAAAGGAAATAATATTTCAAATTCCTAGTCATAGGAATTTTTCAGAAGCGCCATTGATTTTTTTTTTTTCAAGTTTACAATTATAGAATATGACTCCCGAGAAATACACTAAAGTATAATTTATGGCTGACAAAGACCAACTCATTTACATGAATCTTTCGTAAAGGAAATCCTATTTCGAATTCTCAGTACAAATTCTCTGGAACAGGAGACTACAAATGGAAAAGAATTTTTGAGGAATACGAACGTTTCATCCACCATACATTTACCATCTCTAAAATATTACGCCGAAAATCATAATCGATAAAATATTCTCTCGCATTTCCCAGTTCAGTGTAACGAGGAACGGCGCATTCTGCCACATTTTCCCAGGCATTGAAGGTATTTTTGGCTACAAACGAAAATATATGCAGATTGTGAACCGTGAATGTATTCGCCCAAAAGCACCATTCACTACTCGAGTCCGGGGTTCCTTATGAAAAGGTTGCGAGTACAGCCACCTATTATTAATGTGAAAGGTTGGTATCGTTGTATGAAAAGGGTATAGCGAAAGACATCGATTTTTGTAAATGGTGGAAAAAATATGTATTGTCTTTTAAAAATGTGTATAGTAATTACAGAGAATTTTAACAATATGGCCTTTAATTCTAAAATGTAAAAGGAAACGAAACTGCGAAAACAACAGAAATATCTGTTGAAATACAACATGAAATAATTAACTATGAATTAGATAAAAATTATATTCGCTTTGAGGATTCCAGAAATTCAGGCTAATTCAGCATTATTGAAACAGTGTCTAACAAATGCCTCAAAACAATAGGGTGTATGGGATTAAAAAAGAGAGAGAGAGAGAGAGAGAGAGAGAGAGAGAGAGAGAGAGAGAGAGAGAGAGAGAGAGAAGAAACTTTTCCACTCATACTTCATTTTATATTTCTAAATCAAAACTGATTTGATTCAGAGTAACGGAAATTTTTATTGAAAAAAAAAATGTCGGACTGGATGAGATACTGAATGTCTATAAGGTGGTTAATTCTAACTAAAGTATTTGACAGATTATAGACTTGATATCTTCTCTGAAACACACAGCATAAATTCCTAGAAGAGGAAAGATAGCCATTATGTTTCCAACCCTGAGATAAATTGTATTTAAAACAAGTGCGGTATTTTATATATATATATATATATATATATATATATATATATATATATATATATATATATATATATATATATATATATATATATATATATATATATATATATATATATATATATATATATATATATATATATATATATATATATATATATATATATATATATATATATAGAGAGAGAGAGAGAGAGAGAGAGAGAGAGAGAGAGAGAGAGAGAGAGAGAGAGAGAGTATATATATATATATATATATATATATATATATATATATATATATATATATAGAGAGAGAGAGAGAGAGAGAGAGAGAGAGAGAGAGAGAGAGAGAGAGAGAGAGAGAGAGAGAGAGAGAGAGAATTATGCTTCCCACATAATTATGTATTCACAATTGCAATAAATTACAAATAAAGTAAATCCTATTAGTAGAGGCTTTTTATTAAGTTCTTGCAGTTGGGGTAACGCATCTTAATCTTATAGAAACAGATTGAAGAGGACAGCCTTAATTATCCTAAAAAAAAAAAAAAAAAGCTCTTTTGCAAATCGGTTTCTGCCTTTTGTGTTTTGCGTCCCTTCTGAGAAAACGAAAAGAAAGGAATGTTTTTCATTTAGCTTTCATAATAATTAGCTTTCATTTGCCTTACAACAGAGATCTATTCATTTCATAATAAAAACCAGAATTAATTAGATCCGGTCTTTAATTTCCTCACGGTCCTGATAAGGGAAATGTCTCACTGAACAAAAGATGACTTGATCCTTAATAAAAGGAGTCTCACGTGTTAACCAGTTCCTATAATTATTATTATTATGTTGAATAAAAACAAATCCAAAATTAGAAACTAAATAAACATGAATTTGTCAGAGAATAATGGTAACATTATCAATAAGAAGGATATACCTCTCATGGCTCAAGTGTGATGAGTGAACTCTTCATTTTGTGTATTTACTTCTGTGAATTTAAGATGAGTTTGAATACGTTCATACCTCGTGTTTTATTTTTCCTAAGAATCGCGAGCTTGAATAGGTTACGTTTTCTTCATAGATTTAAGATACACTATCTTTACGTAAATTAACAAAATTCAACACGGAACTTTGAATGCAATCTTGTAATTACCTAATTATATTCTGACACCATCCCGACAGACCAAGTCTCTTCAAAATACTTTCATTTTCTTGCGAATCTTCTCTGGAAATGTTCACGTGTTGCCTAATCCCCATTAACTCTAACCCTCTAACCATCGCAAAGTAATTTCAGAATTAATAGTGTGATTATGTCAGTTCTGTCAGCAGTAGATTAGATTTTTAGTTTTCTGTAAAAGAAAACTATTGTGCCGGTTCTGTCTTTCCGTCAGCACTTTATTCTGTCAGCACTTTTTCTGTCCTCCCTCAGATCTTAAAAACCACTGAGGCTAGAGGGCTGTAAATTGGTATGTTGATCACCCACCCTCCAATCATACCAAATTGCAGCCCTCAAGCCTCAATAGTTTTTATTTTATTTAAGGTTGAAGTCAGTCATAATCGTGCTTCTGGCAACGATATAGTATAGGCCACCACCGGGCCGTGGTTAAAGTTTCATGGGTCGCGGCTAATACAGCATTATACCGAGACCACCGAAATAAATCTATTCCCCGTGGCCTTGATTATACGCTGTAGTGGTTGTACAGAAAACCCGATTGCGCCGAAGAAACTTCGACGCGTTTTTTACTTGATAGATTTCTATCCTCAATCATTGTGAGTAGGAAAAGCAGTAAGTTGGTGTTTCACAAAACCGACTGTTATCCAATGGTATTTTTCGAGAGTCACAAGACAGACTTTGTGTTCAGAACACATCCAATATTTATAGTGATAGCACTTATACAATTTATCCTGACTAGCGCTAATACAACACTGAATGCTAGTACACATAATCGCAACTTCCTTTCATTTGCCTAATGAAAGAACTTTTCAGTAATTTCCTAGCAATGATAAAAATCATCATGCTGAGACCATGGGCTTATTTTTTGTCGTTGAATATTTCCACATCTTTTCCTGTGAAAATAAAAGCGGTGCTCCTTATATAGGATATGGAACAAATTAAGATATAACTAATTGTTGACAGGTCATAGATTTGATCATCTCAGCTGTCAATTTGCAAAAGTCTGGAAATCACATTCTGTTTTTCGGATGGTTATGATAAGCTTTGAATAGTTTCTAACGATAAAAAAAATTGTCAAATCCTATAATTCTAATGAATCTAGGGTATCTTAAACCCACTTAGGTAATATTACCAATATTATTAGAAACTTCTTCCTGCAGTAATACTTTTCCCCTTATTCATAAAATGCAAATCGGTAAGAGTTTCCTGATACGAATTTAACCAAGTACAGCAAGAACTCAAATGTCAATGTAAATAATAGACAAATTTTATTCCAAAATTTGCTAAGCGATTTTCTATACAAAACTCGCGTTAAGGAAAGCAAAATTTATTCTTATCAAACTCAAAATTTATTCTTATCAGACTCATTTATTCTTATCAAACTCAAAATTTATTCTTACCAAACTCAAAATTTACTCTTATCAAGCCCAAATTTTATTCTTATCAAACCGAGAATTTATTACCAAACTCAAAATTTATTCTGATCAAACTCAAAATTTATTCTCACCAAGCCCAAAATTTATTCTTATCAAGCTCAAAATTGATTCCTACCAAATTCAAAATTTATTCTTATCAAACCCAAGATTTCCCCTTGTTGAACTCATAATTTATTCTCAAAACATTTTCATCTTAGTCCTAAATATTTCCTATATGGTGGGGTATGCAAACGCTGACACTGTCTCCCTTCCTGACCGCAAACGACTGTTTGAAAATGGCAAGGAACTGCAAGCAAATGTAATTGAATCCCTCCCCTCTACTTCCTTAATTGACTTAGGTTTTTAAGCTGCTTCATTTCCAGCGTCTTATTACATCTCTCTCTCTCTCTCTCTCTCTCTCTCTCTCTCTATCAATAGTTATTACTAGATCATATTACGACCATATTTCCTGTAGATTTTCATTCGCAAATGCAAGCACAAACATATATATATATATATATATATATATATATATATATATATATATATATATATATATATATATATATATATATATATATATATGTATGTATGTATATGTATACACACATTATATATATGGATATATATACATATATATATAATGTGTATATATACATATACATACATTATATATATACATATATATGAAATATATATACTGTATAATGTATGTACTGTATATGTATATATATATATATATATATATATATATATATATATATATATATATATATATATATATATATATATATATATATATTCTGTGTTTGTGCTTGCATTTGCGAATGAAAATCTACAGGAAAAACTGGTAATAATACAAGATCTAGTAGTAACTATTGATATCAGATATATGTATATATATATATATATATATATATATATATATATATATATATATATATATATATATATATATATATATATATATATATATATATATATATATGTATATATATATATATATAGATATATATACTGTATATATAATATTTTAATATCAGTTCGGTCGCGTTTTATATGCACGATCATACACGTGCACCCACGCTTAGCCATCCACACTGAATAAAAATAAATTTAATATCATCTGCATGGTTGGATGAAATTAATCCGTCTCTGCCCTTACAGTGACTTCTAAGGTTTGGTCTCGCCTCACTTACAGAGGTTGTGTCGAGTTTCATAAAAAAAAAAAAAAAAAAACTTTCGTCGGAACTGTTATGCTGTCAAAATGCAAGGTTGTTTACAAATATTCATTTTATTATTTTTCTTATATTGTTGACTTATAGAACACAAATGATTTTTTTTTAATATTTTCTAAAGTGTTGACTAGTAGCCCACTAAAATTACCCTAAAGATCTTTTCGGGGTATCAAGGAACTAGCCACGCAGGAGGTTACTTAAAACTGGGCTGACATAGTATTTGAAGTAAAATGTGGAAAATAATTCTTTTATAGTATAGAAGTTCAGTAGGAGAATATGTACCAGGCCTTGGGCTGGGGAGTTAAACAGTGGGTCTAGTGACACCCTGGCCACGTGTCATAGACATTGGTACCTGTCCCCCACTGGCTGTCGGCCTAAGAAACAGGAGATCAGTGCCTGCCCTAGGAGCCTACAGAGGCTCAGGAGGACTTTAACTTTAAGTAATAGAAGTAAAGTCTTACCACTATTCACTTCCGGAATAAAATTTCACTGAATGCTGAACTTTATTATGAATGAGAAACATTAGCAGTTTTAACATGAAAAGTTTTGTATTGTTTTTAGAGTGTTATACATTCATAGTCCTATCTATCCATCAATCTGTCTATCAATCACTACTGCATCCATGCAATCGACAAGCAGAAAAAAGTACCAGCACGAGAGGTGGGTTTTAAAATTAAGTATACTTGTAATTTTATTGTTTAGTAGTCGTAGCAGCTTTTCCATTCACGTTACACTTGTCATTTCAAGACAGCAGGAGTTTTTATGTATACATTTGGTTTTCATTACAGGATATTTAGTTTCATAAAGCTTTTTTTTATATAACAAACTAAGACAATTTATCTCCGTTTCGTCGCTGTAATCGGTTCAATTTTATTCTCTTTTCTTCACTACGGGAAATCTCATTCTTTTAAAGGTCTTCTTTTTAGTAAGTGAGATCTCTTCTTTCTGCATTTCCCTTTACCTTCTCTTACTTCCTAATGAACACCATATTCTTTGGAAGCTTGAATTTCAAGTCAATGGCCCCCCTGGGCTTCTTTCATCTGAATAGGGCTCATCCTCTGAATAATAATAATAATAATAATAATAATAATAATAATAATAATAATAATAATAATAATAATAATAATAATAATAATAATAATAATAATAATCTTGTACAAATACAAGACTAATAGATCACAAAAATCTGTCACTCAGGTAGAATATTTGGCGAAGGAAAATAAAGGTAGAATTTGACAGCAGAATGATGACTCTTAAAAGGAAGAAGTGTCAAATGTTTTGGCACAAGGTCTCATTCGAATTTTAGGAAAATGAAATTTATATCTCAGTTTTAAGTTAATTTTGGTAGTTGTGTTATATTTAAAACTTCCTACCTCACTGAACATCTTGGATCATTTTGAGTCAACGTCCATATTCCATATGCTATTATTTACTAAATTTACCTTCTTTCAATTGACTGACTTACTTGCCAAAGACCTAAAATGAAATTACTATCATCTCCCCCGTTACTGTTTCGTTTACTACTTTCCCTTTTTAGGAGGACCCGAAGTTAGGATCATTGGACCCTAGATAATACTTTTATGGAGTATTAAAGGGTTTCAGAATCCTTCCTTTCTCCACAGACAAAGGCATTATGGCGTCATCAAATCTTTTGTTCTTGCTGGGGTACGGATCTCCAGAAGAAAGTTTTACTCTTTCGAGAAGTTACGTCAGCGGTAACATTTCTGACGTAGGGGAGAAAATATTTCTCTCTGTCACTTATTTTTTTATTTCTTCCTTTTCATTCAGTCTTGACTGTTTTTTTGAATGAACGAAAGCTAAATTTGCTTCTCAAAATATCGTGGAAAATCAATAATATGTATCAAGATAAAGACTATTTTTATGAGTAAAATAATCATTATTGAAAATAAAGATTTATGCATTGGTTTCTCATAGGCGCTGTTTTACCGAGTTTCTAGAGACTGTATAGGTTGAATATGGTCAAAACCAGTTTTTTTTTATTCCTATTGATATTAATAACCAAAAACCTTACAAACAACTGCGACTGTTGATTTTGCCTAATCACAAAATCCTCTAAGATCATGGGGCAAATAATCATATTGAATATAAATGTTGAAAAATTGTATCAGAATATTCAAAAATTTCCCATACCTGGTATTACCTGAAAATTTCATTTTTAGAGCCATACTCCTTTTGATCAGTCACTATGCTCCAAGAGTTTCATTATCTAATTTCACCATTTCGTTATTTTTAATATTTGTTTATTAATCAGTTTAGATTATGAATGTAAATCAACTTAATAAATGAATATTAATCATAAAATACTTCAAGAAATGGAAAACTAGACGCCTGATATGACAGGTTTAGACACTTTATCACAACGGCATTCATCATTTCTTTCAAACCATGCTTATATGTTATGATGACTCCCCAAAACAACAAAAAAATAAAATAAGGAATAAAATTCATTTTCATTATCATTCTGGGTCAGGTTATTGCACGGAGGCTGTATAAAAAAATATGTTTTTCTTGTTAAGAACATTAAACCCACTGTTCTCATTAAGTCCAGGCGCAAGAAAAAAAAACTCGAAGGAAGAGACAAAACTTCCTCCTACAACTAGAAGGTTATGAAGCCAGGGCCAACGTCTCTCGTATTATTTATTATTATTATTATTATTATTATTATTATTATTATTATTATTATTATTATTATTATTATTATTATTATTATTCGGAAGATGAACCCTATTCATGTGGAATAAGCCCACAGGGACCACTGACTTGAAATTCAAGCTTCCAAAGAATATGGTGTTCATTAGGATGAAGTAACAGGAGGTAAAAGGAAATACAAAAAGACGAGATCTCACTTATTAAAAAAGAAAAAAAATACATTAATACACTGATAAATAAATAAAAATGTATTATAATGCAAGGAGAATAGCATTAGGGTAGTGATGCATCGCATCTTCGCTTAAACTTCAGAAGGTTCAATTACACGACATCCCCAGCGAGACTGTTCCACTGTCCAACGTTGTGAGGAATAAAGGACCTCTGGAACTGAGAAGTTCGAAGGTATCGTTTCATAAAACTGGCCCTGTGAGGTGGAATTAGCTGGGCTGATTTTACATCTGGTCTTAACAATTATTGCGAGAGAGAGAGAGATGACACAGGATAGAATTCAATTAGCTTTAGAGTATTCTGTACTGCAAGTTGCACGTCCGGTTCCATGCCAATTACTATGAATTATCAGACGTTACACTTGTTTACGTTTATCATTATATCCGTAGTGTTTGGTATAATTTCTTTTACCATATATATATATATATATATATATATATATATATATATATATATATATATATATATATATATATATATATATATATATATATATATATATATATACTTTTATATAAATTCGATAATAAGTAATTCTTTATATCCTGCACATCAAATACCACCGTTTGCCTGGGTATATTATCCAAATAGAATTTGAAATGTTGTAGATTCTTTCATTCTATTATATATGCCTAAAATTCTTTATATGCAAATACCACCGCCTGGGTATATTCTCTATATTTGAAATGTTGTAGATTCTTTCCTTTATATATGCCTCTCTTTCTCTCTCTCTCTCTCTCTCTCTCTCTTACTCAGTGTGTGCATGTAGTGACCTTGTATGCGCTTGCTAATATTGAGGCACCACTGGCGCAGCCATTTGTTGTCATAAGAGACTGCATTCACAATGATGTTTTTATTAACTTGAACGGTTTTGGCTATTAAATATAATGCTTTCGTTTTTGCTTTCTGCATGTCCCAGAATAACGTATAAGCCTTGGATGGTTTCAGTTTTACTCACCATTTTCTATTATTTTACGGTTTATTTTTACCATCAGAAAACGAAGGTCGTGCACCCAATTAAGTGTTGTATTTATAAATGAATATTTACCTTGATTCTCTACACCAATAGAGAATTTTCTTCGATCCTCCAGTAGGCGTCAATCTTATTTATTTATTTGTATATATTTTTTTGCGATAATATTGGCTTCATTAAGTTGGTCTAGTCCAGGGGTCCAAACGTGGCCTCCTGTACCTTTATATATTTGCTGCCATAAGGCCTGCATGATTATAACGTATTAATCAATCGCAATAATCCTGGTTCGCGTCTGAGTTAGCATCAAAATCTAAAATAAATTTCTGCTTTTGTCATGACCTACTTATTCAAAATGTGTCTTGAAAGTACGGGTCAACGTTTATATGATACTCCAATTATTAAATTAACTACTATATATATTTTTTCACCAAATACAATTAAAAGTGCGCGCCCACGTTTATATGATACTCCAACAATTAAATGAGCAATTAGAAATGATTTTACCAAAAGAAAAACAAAATAAAGAACAACAACATGAGAAACATTATTCCATAAAACAGTATGGCCTTGTTGCACACAGGACAGGTGAAATAATGATTTCCACTCCAGGTATTGCACAAACAGGAGAAGCAAACTTGCCTGGTGTTCGCTCAGCATTTGAAACCCAACAAACAAAGAACCCATTAACAGTGTAACCTATATCTATTGTCGATCTTAGTCCAGCACATTCTGAGAAGTCTTCATCCATCCATTCCTAATAAACACCATATTCTTTGGGAGGTTGAATTTCAAATCAATGGCCCTGCGGGCTTGTTCCATGTGAATAAGTGTCATCTACTGAATAATAATAATAATAATAATAATAATAATAATGATAATGATAATAATAATAATAATAATAATAATAATAATAATAACTCACGAGTGCATCTTCGTACACATTGTAGAGACATCTTGCGTCGTCTTATGGGAATAATACTGGTTTTGATCGTACGAAACACTTGGAACACCAATATTTTTTTATTATATGAACTAGCTACTACTATCTGCAATGATAAGCTCTCGAAATTCTTGAATACAAACTCGAGTCCTCCAATGCGTAATTTTATTTTTCATCTAAAGTTAATAACCTAATCCCCAGACAGTTATATTAGTTCTCCAAATATTTTGGACTTGAACAAAATTTCCTCCTTGAAGAGTAGCCTATCACAGATTGAATTGAATATAGAATTTAGGCCAAAGGCCAAACACTGGGACCAATGAGGTCATTCAGCGCTGAAAAGGAAATTGATAGTAAAGGGTTTGAAAGGTGTAACAGGAGGAAAACCTCGCAGTTGCACTATGAATCAGAGGGTGGAAAGTACGATGGAAGAAAAAGAATATGAAAGGAGGTACAGTAATGAACGAAAGGGGTTGCAGCTAGGGGCCGAAGGGACGCTGCAAAGAACTCTTAAGTAATGCCTACAGTGCACCACATGAGGTGCACTGACGGCACTATCCCCCTACGGGACCTATCATAGATGGATTTCAAAATTTCGCATACACTTTTGTTTTCGGGATTACGCCCACAGTGGGCGTACCTGACGGTTTGTGCATTCCACTTCTATCTGTTTGGCATAGAGTGACTGGGGATTGTAAAAATGATTAAAAGGTATTCAGCCCTGTTGGATATCCCCCGCCAATCATGAATGCAGAGCACGTGTGTAGTAATAATTGATTTGAAAAAAAAAAAAAGTAATTGAGCTCACGTGGCATCAATGACCTTTCCCTGAAACAGATTGAATTTTATACAGAATTCCATGCAATTATTATTATTGTTTAGATCTATGTATTTCTCTTTTCATCTTTCTGTCTATCCATTTACACACACACATAGGCATATATATATATATATATATATATATATATATATATATATATATATATATATATATATATATATATATATATATACATTCATATATATATATATATATATATATATATATATATATATATATATATATATATATATATATATATATATATATATATATATATATATATATATATATATATATATATATATATATATATATATATATATATATATATATATATATATATATATATAGTGAGTATACATATATTATATATAACATATATATATATATATATATATATATATATATATATATATATATATCCTACTAGATATGGTATTTCAGGATTTAAAAATATCGACACTTATTATTGATATTAATTAGCAGGGCGCAAATTACAGTTTGAACAACAAAGGCCAGAGTATTTTCACCTATTATCCATCTAAAGTATGTCAACTGATCATAAAAATATCATGGATATTCAATTGTTCCATAAAATATAAAATTACTGGCGTTTTATTAGTGTGTGTTAATAAAACTTCAATTAAGCCTTTTGAATAATCCCCCATTGTAATAAAACATTTTCAGAGGTAAACGATCTAGAGGACCCTATAACTTTACAGCAGTTTGTTGGTAAACAAGTAACTACAATTTAATTTTTAATTCTTAGTTTAAAGGGGTTTGGTTTGTTTAGATAGGGCTGTATCAGAATGAAGATATGTTGACAGATCTATCTATTAACAATGTGTTTGTTACTTATGCAACTTATATAACTTACTCAAGCAAGAAGCAAAATGCTCCTATTTTCTAACCCATATACATATATATATATATATATATATATATATATATATATATATATATATATATATATATATATATATATATATATATTATATACATAATGTGTGTATATATATATATATATATATATATATATATATATACATATATATATATATATATATATATATATATATATATATATATATACATATGTATATATTTATATATATAATATATATATATAATATATATAATATAGTGTATATATTACTTCAATAAGAGAAGTAGCGAAAGGAAACTACTGGCAAGTACTTACAGAGTGGAAAGGATAAGAGTGCAATCGGCATTCAGGCCATTTCTGAAAAGGATTTACTTTTAAGGGTGGACACAGAAAGAGGCCATAGTAAAAAAAAATGTGGCCCATCCCAAGACCTTTACATTGAAAAAATAAAACCCCTGGCCATCTACTTCGATGGTGGGAACCTCTCTACCTGCCTTTTACCATAGGAATTACATCATGCTTTTGTTGGAAAAGACTGACATTGCTTTCTATTGCTGGTGGTCTCTCTTCTTAGTTTATTTATATGTATGTCTGTTTACATGCATACATACATATATGAATATATATATTTGTGCGTGTATATATACTGTATATATATACATATATACATATATATATATATATATATATATGTATTATATACATGTATATATATATATGTGTGTGTGTACACAACCACTTCATTGGAGGGGTGGGTAGAGCTTTCGGCTAGCACGCTGTTGGCCCAGCGTTCGACTCTCCGGCCGGCCAATGAAGAATTAGAGGAATTTATTTCTGATGATAGAAATTAATTTCTCGTCATAATGTGGTTCGGATTCCACAATAAGCTGTAGGTCCCGTTGCTAGGTAACCAGTTGGTTCTTAGCCACGTAAAATAAATCTAATCCTTCGGGCCAGCCCTAGGAGAGCTGTTAACCAGCTCAGTGGTCTGGTTAAACTAAGATATACTTAACTTTTCGCATGTTCAGCACTAAATTTCTACAGAAAAGGGGTGGTTCCAAAAAAAAAAACATAAAACAAACATAGGATAATGCCAAACTGATACTTCGATATGTTCATAAAACTCCTACATCCTTCAGTTTCATTAACCTGCACTGAAAGCTCATCAGCAATTCCTCGAACCACCTACACACAATGCCGCACTCCGCTTTATCTCGCACAGGCGCTTATGTTTACTGGATATTTTAGCCCTTCTTTTCTGATGTCTCTCCCACGTCCTCTGTCCAGCACTCTCTTTGTACTCCACTCTCCTCTCTTTTCACACCTATGAATTATCTACTCCCCTCCAAGCTATCGTCTTGTCTTCTTTCTATATAATCAAACCATCTCTTAAACGCTCCTAATTATTTTGTTTCCTAAACTACACTATTTCGCTAATTTTACTTCTTTCCACATTTATTATTCTTTGTCTTGTTGCGCGTACGCTACACACGCCAGGCCTCGTCCTTTTCCCTTTCACTCGCTGTCAGCATCCACTCTTCACTTTCATATAGAAAAGTCTGTTTAAAATTCGTTCAAAAACTCCCAGCTTAGCTCCCAAATCTCTTCACAATCATTAGCACATGTCCTATTACCTTCCTCGCTTTACCCATTCTATGAATCACATATTCTCTCAGCTTACCATCATCCATTATATTCATTTTCAAATGCGTATACAGGGCAAAGGTTTATATCCTTACACCCTCCATATTATTAATATATATTCTTCATTCTTCTATCTCTTATTTTATTTAGACTTGCTTTTACTTAGACTTTTCCTTACTTGCCGAAACCTTCAGTGAATCACATATTCTCTCCGCTTACAGTCATCCATTATTTCAGCTCTTCCTTGGAGGAGTCGGTAGAAATGTGGCCTTGCACTCGTTAGGCCCGAGTTCGACTCTCCGGCCGGCTAATGAAGAGTTAGAGGAATTTATTTCTGGTGATAGAAATTCATTTCTCGCTATAATGTGGTTCGGATTCCACAATAAGCTGTAGGTCCCGTTGCTAAGTAACCAATTGCTTCTTAGCCACGTTAAATAAGTCTAATCCTTCGGGCCAGCCCTAGGAGAGCTGTTAATCAGCTCAGTGGTCTGGTGAAACTAAGGTATACTTAACTTTTTTTCATCCATTATTTCCACATGCATATACAGATCAAAGGTTTATATCCTCACACCTCCACATTAATATATATCCTTTATTCTTCTATCTCTCATTTTATTTAGATTTGCTTTTATTTAGACTTTTACTTAGACTTCTTCTTACCGAGACCTTCAAACTCTTTCACAACTCTCTGTGATTTCACCACCATCTTTAAAACATAAGTCATTCCACATTCCAGTCGTGTCCTATTTTCTTATCCCACAAATTCCAACGAACGTCTAATTTCAGATTTATGACTTGTCTCATCATTCCATCCCTAAAAATATTAAATATCCAAGGGGATGTAACGCACCCTCGTCTCTGACCTACTTTTATGTCACTCCAGTCTCTTTCCCGTCTGCATAGTCTGAAAACATTTTTTTTATAATTTGCTTTCATCATAAAAACTTTTAATCAATTATGTTTTTGCGTTTCACATCCTCAGGGTCCTTTCATATTGCCTGCTTATCGATTCTATCATAAGTTTTTTCTAGGTCAGTGTATGTCCCTTAAAATTTTTCTCATTGCTTTTTCAAATATCAAACACACATATATACACACACACATACGAACACAAACACACATACACACTTGTGCGTATGTGCAGGTGTGTGTGTGTGTGTGCGTGTGTGTGTGTGTGTGTGTGTGTGTGGGTGTGTGTCCTTCCTCACACGTTTTTAGGATATGCTTATCACTGAAAGCCATAGCTACAAGTCGGAATTAATGAAGAAGCTCTAAGTCCTTGTTCTATTGTTCTACAAATTGCTCACATGATGCATTAAAAGCAGACACGCTTCTCCCTACTTGCCTAGTGGTTAAAACTCGCGTTCGTAGAGCGAAATCTCATTACTTTTGCTAAATCTCACGTTCGTAGAGAGAAAATCTCATTATTTTAATTAAATCTCACGTTCGTAGAGCGAAAATCTCCTTACTTTCGTTAAGTCTCACGTTCGTAGAGAGAAAATCTCATTACTTTCGGTAAATCTCACGTTCGTAGAAAGAAAATCTCATTACTTTCGTTAAATCTCACGTTCGTAGAGCGAAAATCTCATTAATTTCGTTAAGTCTCACGTTCGTAGAAAGAAAATCTCATTACCTTCGTTAAATCTCACGTTCGTAGCGCGAAAATTTCATTACTTTCGTTAAATCTCACGTTCGTATAGCGAAAACCTCATTCCTGTCGAACCAGCTTGAAACAGTTACAGTCACGTCAAATTTGATTAATGAGGTAAATGATTGATACAATTTATATCCCAGTCTCCTTATTCCTCAAAATACAACAGCTGACAGAAGGATTTAAAAGGGATTTCAAAATTTCCTCACGACTGAAGACACGCCGGGCTGTTGGTTATGGGATTAATTCGCTCTGTTTAACATGATGGGCCAAATATTTGCTTTATCGGTTCGTCTTCATCAGTGTAATCCGGTTTGATGGGATGGAATGAGCTCCCGGAATTTCATCTCGACAGAATAAATTTTGAAGCGACGTTTACATGTCGCTGGTATCACATGATGGACGATTGAGAAATTACAGCTGAAATTGTGCTATGCAAGTTTTTTCTTTTTTTTACAATTAAACTGGTCGGAATTTATAAACCTAGGATGATGCAACTCCTATCTCCTTACTAGGTAACCCTCTATTAACGAGAGGTTTATTTTCCTCTATTTTCACCGTTGTTGAGCAAAGCTCTCGTCCTTTTCAAAATGCCGAGTGACGAAAAAATTCTTTTTCAGGTAACTGCTCTTTCCTCTTTTGAAGATGAAGTAAGATTTAGTAGGTGAAAACTTCTCGCTTAGGTTTTTATAACTGAAATTGCTGTCCATAACAAACAAACTTGATATCACTTTCGAGGAAGTGATATCAAGAAGACTGGTTTTACTAATTTTTTTCAGCCTTATGAAAATTTTTGGATTATTATTTCAGTCTGGCATGAAGAAAATTCAACTGGGTGATTCAGGTACTGTAAACATTGTCCGGAAAAAAGAACGATTTTCTTATATTTTATTTGTTATATTATTATCTATATAATCTTGTTACTCTAATACTTTGGTATAAATGCTTTGTGTTTACTGAGGTACTGTACGACAATTACCAGAAAGAAAGAAGGATTTTTATATATTCTGTGTGATAATGATCTATCAAGTCTCGTTAAATTTGATATTTTTATATATGAAATGTTTTGTGTTTACTGGGGTTCACGTTTGTATTTACACACAAGAAAAAACTGAATATCATAGGGGGTTTCCTATTCTGGGGCTTTACCAAAAGTATACCTTGTAACGAATTTCATATTATCCCAGTGGTCACGACGTCTATTTATCTTAGTGAATTGGCGACTGAGCATATAAAGAATGTAATACGCAAATAAATATATAAATGAATAAATAAACAGATAAATAAATAAATAAATAAATAAACAAATAAACAAAAGTCCTAATCTATCAAAAGAATGATAAAAGGAAGATGAAAAAGATCGCACCCAACCCCAGCGTGGGATGACATCCCAGTCTTTTGAGAGAAGGGAAATGGAATAAGATACAAGGAGAACGGAAATAGGAAGAGATTTCCAATCTGGGACTCTACGTGAGAAGATCCATTCCCCCCCGAACGAAGCAAGCCCGGGATTGCCGATCTCCCAATGACGTTCGAAAACATTTACGTCTCGGGAGATATCGAGGATTCGCGGGAATCGCTTTCGTTCGGAGACGTTCGAGTTTGCCCGAGTGTTTTTTTTTTTTTTTTGTTACACAAAATGAAGTATTTATTATTATTATTATTATTATTATTATTATTATTATTATTATTATTATTATTATTATTATTCATTAAAAATCCACAATTCAATAAATTGTATTATTGGTAAAATTTCAAAAATTCCGAACATAGACTTTCGAACACTTGAGCAGTGTTTCTCCTCAGTGTTTAATGTAAACACTGAGGATGAGAAAAGCTGCCCAGGTGTTCGAAAACCTTGGTTTAAAGCTTTTTTATTTTTATCATTAACACAATTTATTGATATCATTGTTGGATTTAAGTAATAATAATAATAATAATAATAATAATAATAATAATAATAATAATAATAATAATAATAATAATAATAATAATAATAAATGTTTTACACTTTTACCAATAATAAAAAAGTTCGTAATTTTGTGTATTTTTAACAACAATTTAACTGCGACACTTTGAGTTGTTGTTGTTATTATTATTTATTATTATTATTATTATTATTATTATTATTATTATTATTACTGGTAGTAGTAGTAGTAGTAGTAGTAGTAGTAGTAGTAGTAGTAGTAGTAGTAGTAGTGTCGCACTAATAATCTTTTTCCTGCAGCGCTTATTATTATTATTATTATTATTATTATTATTATTATTATTATTATTATTATTATTATATTAGTAGTAGTAGTAGTAGTAGTAGTAGTAGTAGTAGTAGTAGTAGTAGTAGTAGTAGTAGTGTTGCACTAATAATCTTTCTCCTGCAGCGCTTGTTCTTTCATTGTAGAAAACTACATTTACCTTTGTTGGAACGTCATCAAATCCCAGCGGGAGACAGACGACAAATACTCAAAAAAATAATGATAAAGTCGAAAACAAAACAAAAGATAAAAATTATAAACATACACCGATTAATGAAAGTTTTGTTGAATATTCTCACATCTGATTAAATCGAGAGTTTACAGAAATCATTATGATCGGTAGACTGTATAACTTCGTTAACTGACTCGTATCACTAACGATAACGCTTAAGACCAAAATTGAAAACCAGTTACTATACGGGGAGAGAGAGAGAGAGAGAGAGAGAGAGAGAGAGAGAGAGAGAGAGAGAGAGAGAGAGAGAGAGAGAGAGAGAGAGGCAGGTGTATACATTTATATGCAGTATATATAGATAATATACTGTAGCCTACATGTGTGTGTGTGTGTGTGTGTGTGTGTGTGTGTGTGTGTGTGTGTGTGTGTGAGAGAGAGAGAGAGAGAGAGAGAGAGAGAGTTTCATTTGCATGTCCAGTGAGCATAAAAGCAATAAGAAACGACAATTCGATGTTACAAATCACTTGCTCTGTATCATTCGTTTTTAATTTTGAACAAACTATTGAATTTATTTTGTTTATAGTAAATAACCTTTGTTGACATATCCTTGTTTGCTTTTTCTAATCGGGACATTTAATAAGACTTTTAAAATGAATTACAAAGTTTTTAAAATTTTTTTAAAGCCCCTTATTTTTATAAGGGCAGTTCCACTAATTTTGGCAGATGTTTTCAGCCAGCTATTAATGTTGCGTAAACTTTGCTCTTTGTTTTACTACCGAGGGAAATGTAACCAAGTTTGCATAAAGACCCAGAGAAACAAAGCGATATGAGGTCATGATATAAGGAAAAGACAAAGATTGTTTACGGAGAACGATATTTTTAAACTTAAAGTGATCAGGTTCGTTTTTCCCAACAGTGATCACAGACACTTCCATCTGGCAATATGTAAGTCATGACAACCGGATTAAATATTTTTTCCTTTAAATTCCTTTTACAAAAACTATAGTAAAGTTTTCATTGTTAGCTAAATCTAGAAGTAAAACGTTTGCTCCAAGTTTAACACTGACATCCGTATCCTATAAAAGAAGGGATATATATTAAGTTTTTACGCTTTTCATAATGAAACCGTAAAAGAATCACACCATGTCATCACTAACTTTATATATATACTTTTGGAATAAATAAAAATTAAATCATTCGACTGCTTGCTAGTAACAATAATAAAAATAATAGTAATTTTTGCTTACTAGTAACAATAATAAAATAAAATAAAATAAAATAATAGTAATTTTAACAAAGATAAAATTTCCGCCATTGTTCTTTATCACAACCACTTGGAATTTTCATATCCTATGACTGGACATGAATATTTTTACAGTCACTCATCCACAGTCACACTAACTAACTGGAGTGGTGGGCAGATTCATGCAGATTCTGATGCCATTATCAAGTATGGCAAAGAGGCCTCTTGTTTTGAGAGTGACCTATACATGCAACAGCATCTGTCAAGTAATTTATTGCAGTTACGAGGTTAAAAACTATTATTATTATTATTATTATTATTATTATTATTATTATTATTATTATTATTATTATTATTATTATTATTATTATCTTAACAAGCTTTCTAGTACAAAAAATATATACCCTAAAATCTCATGTTATCAAACATACAAACTATTCTTCTTAAGAAAAATAACCTTTGAGAGCAACGCTCATTTTTTATCACAGGTATATATATCAAATAAAACAGCCTTATACTTAGGTTTAAGGTTTCTCAACAGTCTCTGAAAAGAATAGTCAGAGTTATTTAGTCCCTTCCATAGATTTTTTCTAACACTCACACTCTAAATCTAATGTTATTGAAAATGTACCCTGTGCTTTCATTGATACCCTTTGACACCTTTAGTTCGGGATGTGGTATATATTTTTAGCAAAAGATTTTGATTTTATTAATTGGGGCACACCATATTTCGTGCTGCTATATATATATGATAGAAATTAACTGTAAAAAAAATACTCTGTTCAGTCCTAGCAATTCGAGTGCAGTTATTTTATGTGCTATAATTAATCCGAGATTAATAATTTCGTCCAATAACCCACTCACGTACCCATTCACCCACCTACACACACTTTCATACGCAAATAGACACACACACACACACACACACACACACACACACACACACACACACACACACACACACAAACACACTCACACACATGCGTACAGACAAGCACACACATACAATACACACACACACATATATATATATATATATATATATATATAGAGATTTAGATATTTATATATTTTTATATATGTCTTTATGTATGTATGCATCTACTGTATGTTCAATGTGCAAAAATATATCTAACACATAATTGTCAATTTGTAAGTGGGAAGGATGAAACAGAGTTATTATTGGAATTAAGGGGCGAAACATTTGGAAAGGCTCGTTGTCGATTTAAATTGGAAAATAATGACGGATGGAATGATGGTAGGGAGAGCATTGCACGTTTAAGCATGGCATGGACGAGGAAACTCAAACGCAGAGGGGAAAAGCTTCCACAACATGAGCTGATTCGTATATCGACATTTAAAGCTCATCAGCACCGCGTCGTCCCGATTCACCTCCAATTGCGGATCTAATCACATTTGTGTTGCATTCACTTTCATGCTTCCTGAATGTTATGGCCTGCCCGCTTCATTGCAACTTCCATTCAGACTATTCAGCATTTTTTTTATCTTCTTCGGTCGCCCCATTCTCTCCATGTAACAGTTCCTCATTGGATATAATATGGTTCGGATTCCACAATAAGCTGTAGGTTCCGTTGCTAGGTAACCAACTGGTTCTTAGCCACGTAAAATAAGTCTGATCCTTCGGGCCAGCCCTAGGAGAGCTGTTAATCAACTCAGTGGTCTGGTTAAAGTAAGGTATACTTTTTGTTCCTCATTGGATGGGTTGGTACCGTTTTCGGATAGCACTCTGCTCGGCCCGCGTTCGAATCTCCAACAGGCCAATGAAGAATTAAAGAAATTTATTTCTGGTGACAGAAATTCATTTCTCGTTATAATGTGGTTCGGATTCACAATAAACTGTACAGTAGATCCCGTTGCTAGGTAACCAATTGGTTCTTAGCCACGTAAAATAAGTCCAATCCTTCGGGCCAGCCCTAGGAGAGCTGTTAATCAGCTCAGTGGTCTGGTTACACTAAGGTATACTTTATTTCCTCATTGGATGGGTTGGCATCGTTCTCGGCTAGCACTCTGATAGGCCCGCGTTCGAATCTCCGACCGGCCAATGAAGAATTAGAGAAATTTGTTTCTGGTGATAGAAATTCATTTCTCGTTATAATGTGGTTCGGATTCCACAATAAACTGTAGGTCCCGTTGCTAGGTAACCAATTGGTTCTTAGCCACGTAAAATAAATCTAATCCTTCGGGCCAGCCCTAGGAGAGCTGTTAATCAGCTCAGTGGTCTGGTTAAACTAAGGTATACTTAACTTAACTTTCTCCATGTAACGAGGCCACCTCCAAAGTTCCCTGTATAAGGGGATTGTGCCGCCAGTGCACCACGCGTGATGCACAGTAAGCATTACTAAAGGGTGTTTGTAACGTCCCTTCGGCCCCGAGTCCTAACCACTTTTTTAGCCATTTACTTTCCATCCATTCCTGCTTCCTTTCTTCAGTCTTGCTATCCAACCTCTCTAACCATTACTTAGTGTAACTGGGGTTATCTCTCAGTCCTTTAGGTACTTGCGCTTCATCTCCTTTATTTTTCGAATCTCTTTATCTTGCTGTCCAACCACTCCAACTCCCTCCTCTAACTGCCTTGAGCACTGATTTGCTAAAAGTGCCCCAGTGTTTAGCTCAACAGCCTAAATTTCATAAACACCTCAAAACTCTGATTAGTCATTTCACATATTCCAGCCCTTTGACCTAGCCCTTGTCAGGTAAGTATTCATCCACCCTGTAATCATTTCTCCTATTGAGCACGGAAGCACTTCTTACTTTCGAAACCTTTTACATTTTTCTTCATTTGCATGTAACTTCCTCATTGAATTTGCATGAAAAATGAGTTAGCTCAATAAGCAATCTTTCATCCAAAACTTTTTACAAGTGAGATTCCTATTCTCTTTAAAAAGATTTGTACAGATCACGTGACCTTCATACTTCATTTATTATGTGATTAACCTCTTATCTTACCTTACCATGTTCATTTACATTTATTCTCTAATACTTTTAAAATCAACTAGTATCTTTTATCAATCAGTCGTTCTGTTATTTATTGTTTATTATATCGTCGACTTTCTTTTCTTAACATACCTTCAAACTTTCAACAGCTACGGCAGTTTTTTGTCACTATCAACAAACAACGCTGTAACAACTGCAAACGAATTCCATTCATGACCCTTCGTCTTATGACACATTTCTTTCCCCTCATCACTCCATCACCAAAGATGAAATAACATCACGAGTCATTTATACATACTCAAACATATGCTTCACTTGAATCTTGCACTTCTCATAGCTTCACAGAAAAACGCATCGCTTTCTGAACTTCAGTGAATAGATTGAATGTCAGTGACCTGCAGATAGATTATGTATATATAGCTTTCCATTGTTAAAGCAGTTCCGACGATAGCACCCTTATGAGAAGAAACAGGTGGCGTCAATAGATGGAAGAAAAAGGTAAAGTATATATATTTAAATTTTTATTACGCTTGTCAGAGGGAAAAAAGATCTGTATGAAAATACTACAAAATATATTTATTTGATGAAAGTCTCTGTAAAAATAAGACATTAGTTTCGAGTGTGGGGTATAAAAAGAGTGGCTGTGCTAGGTGATATGAATAAATATATATATATATATATATATATATATATATATATATATATATATATATATATATATATATATATATATGTGTGTGTGTGTGTGTGTGTGTGTGTGTGTGTGTGTGTGAAGGTGTGTGTGGGTTTTCACTAACTGACTATTTATATAACAAGTAGACAAAAGAAAATGTTGTATTATTGCTGTTACAATATCAACATTTCACTTAAACTTAAAATGAATGTCATGTAATTCGATTAACCCAACTTAAAAGCAAGCAAAAAAATGCGCCGGAGTTTCTTCGGCGCAATCGAGTTTTCTGTGCAGCATAAAATGCTCTATGAAACTTTTAGCCACGGTCCATGAAACTCTGAGCCACGGCCCATGAAACTCAGCCACAGTCTGGTGGGTGCCTCAGCCACGGCCCCTGAAACTCTTAGCATCGGCCCATGAAACTCAGCCACGGTCCGGTGGTGGCCTGTGTTGCTGGTACCTATAGCGGTGCCAGAAGTATGATTGTGGCTAACTTTCTTAAATAAAATAAAAACTACTAAGGCTAGAGGGCTGCAATTTGGTATGTTTGATGATTGGAGGGTGGATGGTCAACACACCAATTTGCAGCCCTTTAACCTCAGTAGTTTTTAAGATCTGAGGGCGGACAGACAAAGCCGTCACAATAGTTTTCTTTTACAGAAAACTAAAAACGTGAGGCCTCCAAGCCGTGATCCTGAGCCTAGAGTGAAACACTGCTGAGGAGGTCAAGGAAATAATCTTATTTCTTCCTCCAAGATGAAAGCAAATGAGAAAATCCAAATTAGATTTCTTTTGACTATAAATATTAGGTCCTACGAAGGAAAATTTTAAAATAGGGATGACCCAAATTTCCTTTTCCAACTTGAACTATATTACACCGAGAGAGAGAGAGAGAGAGAGAGAGAGAGAGAGAGAGAGAGAGAGAGAGAGAGAGAGAGAGAGAGTTTATACAGACCGTGACAGATATCAGACATCATCTGTAATGCATCGTAGGCAATTTTTGGAGTGGAAAGAAACCGTAGAAGGGAAAAGAAATTGAATTGCCCGGCGGTACCTGGCAGCTGACCAAATGCAACCATTCTTTACATGATTGACTTCGGCGGCCCGACGTATTCTGTTTTAAGGATCAAAAATTTATTTTAACGTTGTGGAAAACTCGAAGGATAAGAGATAACAACCGCGAAAGATCGTTGACTGCTGAATCACATCCGCTGTGGATACTTAAGCGATCTCTTAACAAGCAAGGTCGCCGTTATAAACATGTCCGATTCAACTTCACGTTGGCAGAATTGGTTAAAATCTTCATTGAGGTCGAAAGCATTATCTTATATTTCCATTCGGATTTAAGTTTAGATAAAAGGCAAGAGATCGTATACGATCGTATGCCAATGAAATGCATCCGTTATTGAGACTAAAACGATTTCTTTAGAAGATGGGCAATTTTATAATGTATATACATGTCTAGTTCAACTTCAAGTTCGTAGAACTGGTTAAAATCTCCAAAGAGGCCGACTGTTTTATTTTCATATTTTATGTTTCTAATCGGTTCTGGATTTCCTATGGATATAAAAAAATTCGGAAATAAGTAGTAAAAATGGTTATTGTCATTTAGTGCTTGTATTTTTGTGCCCCCTTCTTTTTTTAAATATGTATGTACAGTATGTATGTATGCATGTATGTATGTATGTATGTGTCATTTTCATTTACGGCTTTTCATTCTAATTCTGGTTATTGTCTTTTAGCGTTTATACTAAGGTGCGTTTTTTTTATGTATGTATGTATGTATGTATGTATGTATGTATGTTTATATGTATGTATGTATGTATGTATGTATGTGTCATTTTCACTCGTGGCTTTTCAGTCCGAGTCATTCCTCTTGGGGATTTTCGGAGTGAAACAGATAGCAGCCATAAATCATCCGAAAGTTTTGTGAACAGTAGCTGGGCTATATTTATAGCTCCTGCCGAATGAAGTTTCTTTCTGCATTAAGTAACGTGATAAATCTCCTTGTCTGAGCTCTAAGATGTGAAAAAAACTTTAATACCAAAACAAAAAAATAAGAGATTGTATCTTAGCAGACGGTTGACGGGTGTAAATATTCTTAAACACAATTTGGTGACGTATTTGCTGATGAATTCAAACCTGATACTGAATGGAATAAAAAAGATTGTATCTTAGCAGATTCTCGTATACATTTGGAAGATTTTAAACATGATACACAATGGGAGCAGTACAATAAGTACAGAAAACAGCGCGATGAATCTTTCCCAAAAGGGAGAGAGAGAGAGACAGAGAGAGATAAAGAGACAGGAAATGAGAGATTAAATGCCGGAAGAGGGAGAACTTAATTGAAAAATGGTATATGAAGTTTGACGGGTATACACGTTCTGAAAGACCATTTGCATATATTTGCAAAAACTGTCAAACTTGATACGCAATGGGAGCGGTACAACAGTACAGAAAATAGTACGATGATATTTTTCCAGAAGGGAAAGGGAGATAGAGAGATAGGAAGTGAGAGATTAGATGCCGGAAGGGGAGAAATTCATTGGAAAAATGGTACTGGAAGCCGAGACCAAACTGGAAGCTGTAAAGAAAAGATATAGTAATGCCCGTTGAGTTTTATCTCAAGAGATCAGACCATAAATCCCTCATTTCCTTCTCTCCTTTACAGTTGGTTTTTCAGAAAAAACTCTTCCATCCTTTTCTAGATGGTTTTCCAGGAAAAAAAACTCTTCCATCCTTTTCTAGTTGGTTGTCCAGGAAAACATGCTTCCATCTTTTCCTGATGGTTTTCCAGCGGAACGTCCGCCTAGCCAGACGGTTTTTCAGTGGAGACTTCCATCCTTTCCAGATGATTTTTCAGTGGCAACTTCCATCCATTCCAAATGGTTTTCCAAAAAGCTCTTACATCCTTTCCAGATGGTTTCCAAGTGAAAACTCTTTCATCCTTTCCAGATGGTTTTCCAGTGAAAACTCTTCCATCCTTTCTAGGTGGTTTTACAGTGAAGACTCTTCCATGACTATTCCATCCTTTCCAGTTAATTTTCCGAAAAACTCTTCCATCCTTTCCAGATGGTTTCCGAAAAAATCTTTTCCATCCTTTCCAGATGCCTTTCCAGAGATATAAAATTTATGAAACAATGAGAAATCGGGGTGACGTATGCAGTCTTGATAATAAGTTTGTTATCTAAATTATTTCCATTGCGAAGGAAGGTTACACCAGAATTTGGATAACAGTTATGTGACTAAAACATTTAACTTTCGTTCTATGCGTATCTTGGTCATGTTCACCAAATCGAGAAGATATTTCAAAGTTTAAAGTAAAAGTATAGTGGGTGATTAAAAAAATTTTTTTACTTATAATTCATGGTTTCTAAGTCTTGAAAATCAGTACGAAAAAATAGGTTCTTTTTTCCGTCCTATCTCCCCGCCCATCAACGGCCACCCAGCTCCTAGACAACCGCCCCCGCCCCCCCACAACCTCTCAGTCACCCCGCCACTCTTTCACTCTAAAGAATCAGAGATAGAAACATTTGACCCACTCTTGACGTATATCATTCGGCTGAAAATCTTAACCAACTTCATTCCATCGTGCAACTTCCGGTCACAAGGCAAAAAACTGCCGGCATGCACAAAATTTCGACCCAAGTTAAACGGACCTCAGTCGAATGGTCAAACTTTTCCGGTGAAGGTGAATATCCTCTGGCTGTTGCTTGGTTGCCAAATGTTGCTAGATAAGAAACGACCTCCCTTTTTCCGAGGGTCACGAGTTGAAGGCATCTAGACAATTTGATGCGTCTGGCCGGCCAGAGTTATGCGAATGAAAAGTGGGTCAGTCCTTTTCCTTGATTTTATTCGGTATTTATTGAGAAAGTATAGTCGGGATGGAGTCGGTTCCACTTTTATTTCGTCTCTCGTAACTATCCCACATTCATCTAAAAGATACGGTATGTGTAATTCAAATCTTTCAGTGATGACATTTATATAGGATGACTTTTACTTAAAATTTTTCACGGAACGAGAGATGAGATAAATACCCCAATATTCTCATCCAATCCAGCTCGAAGATTTTGAGAATGTATGGGAAGGGAAAATTAGACTTATCCAGTAATACGCCTATTTCATAAAGGATTTAAGTTTTTATGAAGTGGAAAGAGAACAAGGGAGAATGGAAATAATTACAAATTTAGGCTGCACAAGGAGAGGAACAAAGAAATGACCTGTGTAGTCTGAAAATTACTGATCTCCAGTAAATTAACGAGGAAATAAGTGGCTTCCCGAGTGATAAGAAGCCGTCTGGGAACAAGAGGGACAGTGAGGTTAGTTTTAACTGGCGTTTAACTGAAAGGTAATTAGAGCTTAGAGGACCAAAATTAATGCATGGAAAAGTAGCAGGCCTATTATATGATAAGGAGCCATCGGTGGAGTTCTACGAGTATTTCCTTGAGAATCAGGATACTGGACGAGATCTACAGGACTTAGACCCTTACCTTCATAACCATCGTTCATATTATTATTTATGGAATCATGAGGCAAATTTCACTTACTGTAAAACATGGACAAAATTGATGGGAGATATACATCCCCGGTAGCTTCAGCAAAATTAAATCCAGGGGGAAGACACCCAGACAGATGGACTATCGGCTGGAACATCTCATTCCATTAATTTGTCCAAGAGAAAGATTAAGAAGGCACCACCCGGAGAAAACAGAATAGGATTCTCAAACGCCAATTAATCTTACGGCAAGTCTTTTGAGGTTTGGTGGTGATTCATTCTCTCTCTCTCTCTCTCTCTCTCTCTCTCTCTCTCTCTCTCTCTCTCTCTCTCTCTCTCTCTCTCTCTCTTGTCCCTGTCACTAGCATCATTTGTTTTCACAATTGTCTGGTTTTTCTTAGCTGAATTTTCTTCTCTGGTTCTTGTTCGCTGAGAGGATAGGTTTTGACTACCCAGCATCTTGTGCTTAAAGAATGGATAATACTATCACTTTCAAAAGACATTCTAAGGCCGGGAGAGAGAGAGAGAGAGAGAGAGAGAGAGAGAGAGAGAGAGAGAGAGAGAGAGAGAGAGAGAGAGAGAGAGAGAGAGCCTGTTGCACTTCTTTTGCTTTCCGATTTTTTAAATGTGCCGATATTTCAGGAATCAAAGTTCAAAGATCGAGTCAGCCATGAAAAGAGTAAAGTTAATAAGCAAATAGAAAATAGTCGAATTAGTAAAGCACAACGCATGGTCTCATAAAATTAGCAAAACTTTTGGTTAAGATATACAGTAAGAAATAAAATTAGCAAAACTTTTGGTTAAGATATACAGTAAGAAATAAGTCGATCTAAGGAGAATGCATATTCAGAGTAGGAGAACCATAATTGCCGTAGTTATGGCCTTTCTCATTTCAACAAGGTGTCTGCTTTTAAATAAATAATTATGAAATGCCAGTTCACAAAATTAAATAAGCTAAAAAAAAATCTAATACTTGTTGATCACAGAAGAGCTAGTGTCATTGTACATATTCCAGTCTAAATAACATATCCATCTGTCAAGAGTTACTGAAAGATTTATGAAATCAGGAGAAACATCTGCAATAAGAGGATTATTTTTAATATCTTAAGAACTGCCCAAGGCGTTTGATGCAATTCGCTTAATACTTCACCACAATTTTTCTCAGCCGTTATTTTGCAAACTAAAGGACATATTTTGAATTCTCGATGACACAGCTGACCCGGTGACCTACAACTGTTACAGAACTATTCCCATCCTTGTGTCGACGATGACATTTCAAACTTCAAACACTCAATATCATTGTGTAAGTTTCTGCTGAGGAAAATGATCCTTTTTTGTGATAGAAAAATTACTTTATCAACACTTATGTAAATTTACTCCTATTAAAATAGCGCTTATATATCAACTGTCATCATTTTGATATACGAATGTTAACTGATGAAAAATTTTCATATACTGGTCTTCATTACTATCTTGTCTACACATTTTACTTTGTTTGGATAACGAAATTGTATCTTCCACTACAGCTTCTAGTTCCATACGGTTTTCAGTTTTATTCAAAACTCGAGCGGTTTTACTGTACTGCTTTTCTAACAAATATCTTCTTATCAAGGTTGGAGTGAAATTTTGCTTTTGCATATATTGTTAATGGTTTTATCCCTCAACTATCTACTTTTCTGTCAAACATGGCCTTTAAAAAAACTAGTGAATAAAATTTAATAATTATTCTCTTAAATGTTGGGAATTAGAAGTACAATTAACACAGTTTGAAGCTACAATCATCCATCTGCACAAGGGCGTGCAAAATATAAATAACGTATGTGGGCACTGATGCACTTCAAACACGCGAGAGCCCTCAGACACGCCCTTGCAGTGTCTAAAAAGAAGGCATGGTATGCAGACAGCAGAGGCTTGGCTCACCGAAAACTGACGCTACATAATATTTCCAAGTTTTGACAGTATGTGACATTACCTTTATTCGTTAGACTATTGTCCGAGAAAACGGTCACACCTAAGCCCTCCTATTTCAGACAAGAACACTCCTTTTAGTTTTCTAAAGAGAAAACTATTGTGCTGGCTTTGTCTGCCCGTCCGCACTTTTTTCTGTCCGCACCTTTTCTGTCCGTCCTCAGATCTTAAAAACTACTGAGGCTAGAGGGCTGCAAATTGGTATGTTGATCATCCACCCTCCGTCATGAAACATACCAAATTGCAGCCCTCTAGCCTCAGTAGTTTTTATTTTATTTAAGGTTAAAGTTAGCCATAATCGTACTTCTGGCGCCGCTTAATGTACCAGCAACACAGGCCACCACTGGAACGTGGCTAAAAGTTTCATGGGCCGAGGCTAAGAGTTTCATGCGTCGTGGCTGAAAGTTTCATACAGCATTATCAGCTGTACAGAGAACTCGATTGCGCCGAAGAAACTTCGGCGCATTTTTTTACTTGTTTTCATCTGTTGTAAATGTTTTTAGACCAGCTTCGAAGAATACGAATATGACTAACTTTTATAAGCTCTAGTTCAACCGAGAACTTTCCAACGATCATCTGTGAATGAATTTATTGATTTAATGCGTCGTACTGGTCAGCACTTGGTGGTTAGTTCCCTTATAAAGTTGTCGGAAAGCTATCTGGCACAATTACGATTGACTGATTGATTTTAGGCATGCACGCCAAGCACTGGGGCAACTAAGGCCATTCAGCGCTGAAACGGAAATTGACAGTGAAAGTTTGAAAGGTGTAACAGGAGGAAAACCTCGTAGTTTCACTATGAATCAATTGTTAGAAGAGGGTGAACAGTAAGATGGAAGAAAGAGAATATGAACGGAGGTACAGTAAAATGAACGAAAGCAGTTGCAGCTAGGGGCGGAAGGGACGCTACAAAGACCCTTAAGTAATGCCTACATTGCACCGCAGAGGTGCACTGACGGCACTCCCCCCGCCCGCCCCCACGGGGTGGCACAGTTATGGATCCCGATGTTCTCAGAGGACCATATTATATCATATCGTAGTTTATGAAGGCTATGATTCTCTCGCTGATAACAATTTAAAATCTTTATTGATAGTTTCCAGAATTTAATCTCACTATTTTCTTCCTGTATGTAATGTCATTTTTCCCATTTTCGCGATTTGTTTTGAGGAATGTCGTTAGTTGAACCCATGACTTGCTTTAAAACTGAATAATAATAATAATAATAATAATAATAATAATAATAATAATAATAATAATAATAATAATAATAATAATAATAATAATAATAGCGGAGAAATTTTCTTCTCATATGAAATCCCATTTTTCCCATCTCCGCGATTTGTTTTGCGGAATGTCGATAGTTGAGCCCATGACTTGCTTTAAAACTGAATAATAATAATAATAATAATTAATAATAATAATAATAATAATAATAATAATAATAATAATAATAATAATAATAATAATAATAATAACTTGAGAAACAGTTATGTATGGGAACAAATATATTTGAAAATAAATATAGACAGAGAGCTTTCGGGAATCTGTTCGATTCCTTTATAGACTGAAAAGAGGAATGAAACAGATTCCCGAAAGCTCTCTGTAGAGAATTATTTTCAAGCATATTTTTGCACATACAAAGCTGTGGATATGTTTCTCCATTTCAAGACTCACGCTACTGTGAGTATTCTTAATAATAATAATAATAATAATAATAATAATAATAATAATAATAATAATAATAATAATAATAACTTGAAATCTCCATGTGATAAAACGCTATATAAGAGCAACAACAAAATTCCCAGAACTATAATTCACGCGAGCCGGAAATATTAAATCCATACGTTGCATAGGGATTTGCTTTCATATGAATTATCTGAAAATGAACCGGGCATTCCGGGATTTCGATTACGACGAAGAAATTAAAATGAGGTTATATTGTGTCCGGTGAACATCATTTCTCGAAATTCGAAATAAAATTTTTGGTAATAAAATTTTTTGAGGTTCGTTTTAATTCTTTATGAGATGAAATGTTGCAGGTGTATATGTATGGGTATTTATTTATTTATAATTATATTATATATATATATATATATATATATATATATATATATATATATATATATATATATATATATATATATATATATATATATATATATATATATATATATATATATAATTTGGAAAGTGATTCGAACCTCCGTTTATACCGGGTTATCAAATATTCAGTACCGGTCTATAAAAGTTTTGAAATATAATTGGTAAACAATATATGTGGTGGTGTGAAATTGGCCATCAATTACTGTTAGGTTAATCTTGATAACTACTGATGACTGGATGTTTCCATGTCCATAGAAATTACTTTAATTTATTGATGGCTGTGTGGTTTAATGCGCGTCACTGTAGTCACGAGTTCTTGTCTTCCGAGGATCGAGCCCACGAGACGACGAACTACTTATCAACTAAAAAAATTCCCCTTCGGTTAACATATGTGAAGATATATTATTTCCAAAGTAGGGCGAATTAGATATTAAAGAACATTTGTAGCTTAATGCTTGTAGAGTATATGAATCACGGTGATGTGATAAATTTCACTCGTATGTATGTATGTATGTATATATTTTATATATATATATATATATATATATATATATATATATATATATATATATATATATGTATGTATATAATATATATAATATAGTGTATATAATATATATATATATATATATATATATATATATATATATATATGTATATGTATGTATGTATGTATGTGCATATAATATATATATATACAGTATATATATATATATATGTATGTATGTATATACAGTACATATATATATATGTGCATATATATATATATATATATATATATATATATATATATATATATATATATATATATATATATATGGAGTTATGCGAACCTTTAGTTATTTGTACTTAATTTATAATTAGTCAATCCTTTGATAACCAAGAGCTTTGCTGCTATATATCCAATAACTTTAAATAATTTCTATGGACATTGAAACATCCAGTCATCAATAGCTATGAAGATTAACCTTACAGTAACTGATAGCCAATTTACTAACATCACCACCACATACATTGTTTACCAACTAAGTTTCAAAAAACATATAGAACGGTACTGAATATTTGATAACCAGGTATAAACAAACGTTCGAATCGCTCCCCCCCCCAAAAAAAAAAAAATTAGTTTTAAAAATGAAACCTCAAGTGGGTTGAAGCACTAAAGCACGTACTGCATGTGCCGCGGCACGTAAGCCGTGCTTTAACTCAGGATATTGCCTGTATCCCGTGATGCGTTCTCGACGTCTTAAGAGGCCACTTTCTGTGACTTATGGCCTCGATTATCTCTTACAGAAATTTGTGTGCCTTATTTACGACAAACTGCGGTCGGTTGGTCGGTTCGGTTCGGTTAGGCAAAACAGTGGCCTCTGGGACTTGGATCTTGATGTATGTTGCTTGCATGCTGTGCTTGGTTTGTTAAAATACTTAGATAATAAATCTTGATGTACGTTGCTTGCATGTGTGCTTTGTTTAGTAAAATGCTTAGATACTAAATCTTGATGTATGTTGCTTGCATGTGTGCTTAGTTTGTTTAAATACTTAGAATACTTAAGTTACTAAATATTGATGCATGTTGCTTGCATGCTGTGCTTGGTTTGTTTAAATACCTAGATACTAAATCTTGACGTATGTTGCTTGCATGTGTGCTTGGTTTGTTTAAATACTTGGATAAATCTTGATGTATTTTGCTTGCATGCTGTGCTTGGTTTGTGTAGATACTTTGATACTAAATCTTGATGCATGTTGCTTGCATGTGTGCTTGTTTTTTTTTTAAATACTTAGATACTAAATCTTATGTAAGTTGCTTGCATGTGTCCTTGGTTGTTCAAATGCTTAGGTAATAAATCTTGATGTACGTTGCTTGCATGCTGTGTTTGGTTTGTGTAGATACTTTGATACTAAATCTTAATGTATTTTGCTTGCACGCTGTGCTTGGTTTGTTTAAATGCCTAGATACTTAGATAGTAAATCTTGATGTATTTTGCTTGCATGCTGTGCTTGGTTTGTTTAAATACTCAAGATACTAAATCTTGATGTATGCTGCTTCCATGCTGTGCTCGGTTTGTTTAAATACTTAGATACTAAATCTTGATGTATGTTGCTTGCATGCTGTGTTTGGTTTGTTTAAATACTTACTACTAAGATATTAAATCTTGACGTATGTTGCTTGCATGCTTTGCGTGGTTTGTTTAAATACTTCAATACTTACATACTAAATTTTGATGTATGTTGGTTGCATGCTGTGCTTGGTTTAGTAAAATACTTGAATGCTTAAATACTAAATCATGATGTATGTTGCCTGCATGCTGTGCTTGGTTTGTTGAAATACTTAGATATTAAATCTTGATGTATGTTGCTTGCATGCTGTGCTTGGTTTGTTTAAATATTTTGATCCTTAGATACTAAAACTTGATGTATGCTGCTTGCATGCTGTGCTTGGTTTAAATACTTAGGATGCTAATTTTTTATGCATGTTGTTTGAATGTTGTGCTTGGTTTGTTTAAATACTTAGATACTAAATCTTGATGTATGTTGCTTGCATGCTGTGTTCGGTTTAATAACATACTTAAATATTTATATACTAAATCTTGTTGTATGTTGCTTGCATGCTTTGCTTGGTTTATTTAGATACTTAAATATTAGATAATGAATCTTGATGTACTTTGCTTGCATGCTTTGCTTGGTTTATTTGAAACACTTAATCATTTGGATACTTAATTTTATTTTATTTATCATTTTACCTACCAACAAATAGTCAAAAGTTTATATTGTGTCTCGTTACGTGGTCAATTGGCATTTATACTCGACTTCATAATGTCATAACTGAAGAATATATCTGGACAAATATATATATTCAGTGATAATTATTTATCCAAAGATACATCCTTGTTATAATAATATCATAACTGAAGGACGTATCTATGGATCAATATATATTACTGAATTTCATGGCAAATTTGTAAAACAGAATCATAGTTCATAAAGAATATTTCATAAAATTAGGAACACAAAATCACCAGTCCTTTTTATGAGTAAAATGCTGACATATTCATTAGAGCTTAATAACATGTAACCTATCTGCACCTTACGTTGATGAAAATTAACACGAAACGATTAACAAAAACTGACACTTTACAAAAAATATAACACTTTAACAGTGAAAAATTAATTGCCCTAAAAACTAAAACATGAAAATGCTTCGAACCACATTATCCTGTTCTTACAACCTGTCACCTGCTCCTTCATTTCACAGCTGCTTTTGGCCGGAAGAATGTAAACACTGTCTTTTGACTTCTTAGAAAGTTTAGGAATGTCTGGTTTGATTATTGTCGGAGGTGTGAATTTGATATGATTTTCGCAAAAAGAACTAGGAAAGCAGGGGGCGTACATTGTTTTTCTTTCAACATTTAATATTTTAAATTAAAACTAATGAATCTGACACTTGCCATTACTATGCTTTCGCTACTATAAAACGGATACAATATATTATAACAAATGGTACAGAAAACTTCAGAATATAAGATGTATTCCTTGCAGTCAGAAATACCCTTAAAATGTCAGGTAGAAATGCTTCTGGGAGAAGGTTTTTCTTTTATATGTTTTTACAGTTTCAACTGTTCCGCACGCGAATTAATGACAGCTTTAATGAAAATAATAATTTCAAGCATTATTTAAGTACTGATAAAGATGAAGGATTTTTCATCAGCTAAATATATAATCATGAAAGAATCTCGAAGATTGCACATCACCAAAGGAAGCATTTCGAAATCCAACAAAATTTGTTTCCATTAATTTCATTGAGATATCTTGTCCAATGAAAAATGAAAACATATACACATACACACTCGTAACACACTCATGCACACACACACACACACACACACACACACACACACATATACATATATATATATATATATATATATATATATATATATATATATATATATATATATATATATATATGCCAAACCGTCTTGCAACTTCGAATTAAGGAATACATGGTTTTCATTATGAGCATAGCTAATTAACATCACATTTTAGAGATTAAAACTTATGATTTGATGTGAGATTCGATATTTAGAGCTCATTAATCAGAAGGAAAATTAATTAGCCTGATAACTGTGTCAAGTTTGCCGGTTCTGATACTTCAGCCTTTGAACTCGGCCCTAGTCAACTGAAGCAATTTTAAATCTATATTAATTTACTGGGAGCAGCTTTAGAACGTTCTATGTTATGTCTTATCAGCTCAGGTCAAGAGCGAACGTCGTCGAATGGTTCAAAGAGTGTCACTTACGATATTACCTTTTCTATGAAAATGTCTGGAATCGGAACTTATACACCATGTAATCTTCCCTTCTCCAAGGCTTCGAGATGCCATATGACTGGAAACTGATATGTAAATAAATTGGTATTATAATGCTGTTTGAAATTCTTGTATCTCCAGGTATGACGTAACCTGTTTTGACAATTTTTGCCATTTTTGTGACCTCGTGGATCTTGGTGTTTCTTAATGTCTTGGTTACCTAGGTCAGTTAACTGTGGGGCAATGGGTTATCCTGTTAAAGTTTCTGAAAAATCACATAGAGTTGTCATTTGAATTATGGTTAGAACCACGATAGGAGAAGCGTCTACGATTTAGTGGCATAATGCGTAATTAGTGATTTATGAAGTAAATTAAATGTATTTTTTGACAAGATATATAAAATTTGTAAGGCATTTCTACAGCTCTGATCGCAGCAGAAAACCTCAAATTATTCAGATTTTTTGTTTTTTTGTTTTGCTCATTCGAGAATCCCTGACATTACTGTTATGGCATTTGACTTTCTTAGATCCTTTGAGTTTGATTTTTTCACTGAATTTTTATGCTTTTAATAAGTGAATGGCGTATTTCCCCCTTTTTCCCTTTTATAGTGAACTACATAACAATATACCTGGACTGAAAAAGGTATTGATGTGGATAGGAATTAGAATGGCATAATGAACAGCAACCTTTAACACAGATTCACTGTTTTGGGTAAAACAATAACGGAAAAGTAATGAAGGAATTACCAGTTCCATTAAGAACTGAAAAAGGTCCAGTAAATGTTGAAAGCTCTTACAGATCCGAATATGGTGACAGTGGGTCATAGGCTGCCCGCAAAGCAAAGTAAAATTTTCCGGCGAGATTTAAATGAAATAACTTTTTACTATATAAGTAAAACCGATTAGAGGCAGCAAACAATGCAACACCCTGAAAGGTCAATTGAAAATATTGAAAGATACATAACTGAAAGTAATTATATATAACCTTAACTTTATGAGACCGAATAGAAACCATGACATGAGGATAAATGGATGAATTCGAGACGCAAATGAATTCCAGAAGGCCTATTATATGAGACGTCACGATGAGTGAGGCATTTCCTGGAATACGAAGGGAAAAGAAATACGACGATATTTTGGCGGAAGTTTTCCCATTACAAGGTTGTCAAGAGATGAGGAAACGTGAATGTATGCAGCTGTTGTTGAAGAAGGGATATTTTGCGAAACTGCATTGGCCTTGAAGTGAAAAGCTTGGGAGTTTACGCACACGCGCGCGCGCGCACACACACATATATATGTATATATACAAATATACATACATATATATATATATATATATATATATATATATATATATATATATATATATATCTATATATATATATATATATATATATATATATATATATATATATATATATATATATATATATATATATATATATATATATATATATATATATATATATATATATATATATATATATATATATATATATATATAATATAATATAATATAAGTACACATTTAAACACACGCACACATATATGTGTGTGTGTGTGCGTGTGTGTGTGTTTGTATATATGTATGCGTGTGTGCATAGTTTCTGTCAATCTGTTGATCAAAAGGTAATTAGCAAGTCACTTAACCACTAATTTCTCCTTACCGCAAGATTGTCACATTTTCAACTAAATCTAATTTTGATACTCTAATATACCCTAAGGAACGTTCATACATTTATGTTTCTAGTTTATTCTTTTTGACTGCTAAAAATAAATGTCAATGAATTCAGGTCACAAGGCCGAGCGTTATCAAGTTAAAATGGCATGAATATTTTATCATAAATTTCCTGAATTAGTGATACGATCAACTCTTCTTTATAACTGAATAATAAAAAGAAATATTCATTTATTTTACACTGGTAAGTAATACTCATTCCACATGAGTATGGGTTAAATGTTGTATTACTAATTTCTTATACAGTTTTATTAATTTTCCTCTCCTCTGAGCCAAAATAAGAAGTCAGCGGCAAATAATTCATTTGAGTTTGAACATAAACACGAATTGAAGAGAGAGAGAGAGAGAGAGAGAGAGAGAGAGATAGAGATTTGATACTGTCAAATGCCTACAATTTGAGAGAGTCAAGAGAGAGAGAGAGAGAGAGAGAGAGAGAGAGAGAGAGAGAGAGAGAGAGAGATACTACACTTTGATACTAGCCAAAAGCCGAGAAGAGAGAGAGAGAGAGAGAGAGAGAGAGAGAGAGAGAGAGAGAGAGAGAGAGAGAGAGAGAGATCTTTCGATAAAACACCCAGACGCTAAGAAATATGAAGCGCCATCAAGGTATCACTGAAGTTTTTGCTCGCAAGTCCCTATGTAAATTTGTATTTCGACCCGGAAGTTGTGTCAGAGCATTTTAAAAAGTTACTTCACTGTCGGATGTGTCAACACTTGATACCTTCGTCAGAGAATTTCACATTGCTTATTTTTTAACAACAAGAACTGTAATCATTATTGTTTATCTTGTTGCTGCTCTTCCCAGCCCTGTATTTAATTAGGCTGAAAATGACATCAATGAAAACATTATCAATTTCCACGTCCTTTTATGAACAGAGAACAATAAACGGTTTTGAAAAAGAAATACACTCGTAGTTGGAGGTGTATCTGATCATTACTTGATTGCAAAGCGAGTGAAAATAAAAACTAGTATGAATTATAGAAAAAAAAACTTCAGAATGTGGACATGACTTGAGAGAAATGAGTCATAAAAGAAGTGAGAATAGTATGTAGAGAGAAGGTAGGTGGAATATTGTTTATCATTAGGGATGCTGAAATGTTAGAAGCTCAAACAGACTTTTAAATCTTTTAGAATAAAGGATTTTAAAGATTAAGGGCTGCTTGTCAGTCCCGACGCATAGGGAGGAAGAATTAAAAGAAATACATGATAGAATGTGAAATAAAGGGTATGGCAAAGAAATAAATTGACTGTTTGTTTAGCAGTTGCAAAACAAGAGGGAGAAACGATGAATATGTATGTAAAATGAAAGAAAGGGAAGCCAAGATCAAAGTGAAACAGAGACTCGACCTCTACAAATGTAAATAAGAACTTTATCCATGTTATTTTTTATTCTTCATGAAAGGAAATGCGGTAAAGTAACTGAGGGAATGTGAATACGGATGAAAGAGTCAAACAGAGATCAATTCTGAACTGAATTCAGCTTTTGGTTGCTGCTGTTAGCTTTCTGAAAGGGTTTGAAGTTTAGATATATAAGCGAGGAAATAAGAACTCAAGTTTGAACACTTTGAAGGGATCCGTTTAAATTTCAAAATTGTTGTGGAAAGTAATGTTAGGAATGTAAAGACGATAATTAGAGTCAACGAATGGAGAAACAAAGAACGTTGGTACGTTTTCAAGCGAGAAATGTATTGTGCTATAGTGAAAATGTAACTGAGAGGCTGGTGACGTTATGCAATTAAGTCTTGATGTACTGATGTAACCAAAGAATGGACTGGTGAATAACTGTCCCTCTGTACAAGGGGAAAGGTTACTCAAGAAATTGCAATTTTTGCAGGAGCATTGCATCGCAAAATATATTTTCGTATATTCTAACGTATACAGAAAACTTTTTTTTTTTAAGGGAAATCAGGCAGATAACATTATAAGAGCGGGAAGAGATAAGGATGTAGCCAAAGAAGTGAATGTTTAAATCAATCATTTATTATCAAATGGTTCCGGAAAAGCATGGCTAAACTTTTTGTAGGGTGGACGTAAGGGGAATTTGGAGTTTGCTGAGGATGTATGGATTAGAAAGTATTTTTAAAGAAAAGGTTTAACTCAGAAAAAAACAGGTTTGGGAGATAGAAGCTGGTTCTGGGCCAGGCAGAGTCTGCATAAACCACTCAGTAGAATATGGCTTAATTAGAAAGTGAGGCGTTTAGAAAAACAGGCTGGGGAGAAAGAAGCTGCTTTTATGTCAGGCGGAGTTCATATAGACCACTCAGTGGAATAGGGCTTAGTTAGAAAGTGAGGCTTTTAGAAAAACAGGCAGGGGAGAGAGAAGCTGCTTTTGTCAGGCTAAGTCCACATAGACCATTCAGTAGAATAGGGCTTAGTCAGAAAGTAAGGCTTCGGGAAGAATAGGCAGGTGAGAAAGAAGTGTAAATGGACCACTTAGTGGTGTGTCAGGAATAGCATGTTTCAAACGGGTTCAGTGGTGTGTCTGTGGCTGGAATGACTGCCTGGAAGTGATCTAGTCTCCCAACTACCAAGCTGTGGCAGGGAGACTTCGATTCCAGCAACAGGTGGCGCCACTGAGTAGCATGGGCCCGAAGGGACCGAGACTGAAAGTAAATCACAGCCATGGGTGCATTTTTTCCCCAAGGTTGTCTGGTATTTTTATTGTTGGAAAAATAGGGAAACCAAGGAATATACGTGAGTAGGTTTTTTATTGAAATGTGGAGTGGCTGATGCTTGTATAGGCTAGCACCTAATGAAAATAGAGAAGTTTTCGTTACTTGCAATGCTGAATGAAATCATTTGTGGTCAATAAAAATACACGGGGCTATCGATCTCATCCTGGAAACCTGATGAGAATTGGAGGGGTGCACCCTTCTGACACCAGCCCCTCTCAAAGGAAAAAGCTTATGGCAAAAATAAACAAGTAAATAATTAGATTTATATATTAATGGTGGGGTACCCTCTTACTTTTGAAGGGCTGTATAGTGATTTAATTTATCTCTCCGAAAAAAAAAACGTTATTATGAGGTACAATCTAAAAATAAAATATTCCACTGAATTTCGAAGGGGAGTACTTTTTCATGACATAATTAAATTTATATATAACCTGTCTACTCTCGTGACAGTAGCTGTCAAGCAACGAGCTTTTGCACTTAAGTTTCTTTATATGATAAAAGATAAATAGTTAAGTACTCCTTTAAGGTTTTAAAAGGAAAATTAAATTATGGTGTACTTTTCATCACTGTCTATGAGCCTAGTTATATCTTCGCCTTCTTCATAACCTTACTTGAAATGCAGTTTAGTGGAAAACCCTAGATAGGTCCTAGATATCAATATACAAATTTCTGACAGATACTGGTAGAGGAAATGATTTGTCTTACGAAAATGTAGCGTACTTTCTGTTGATAACGGCAGGTTATTGGGCATTTGCATGTTAACAACGTTCCCAATTTTCTAAGATTATTCAGTTATCGCCGGCAAAGGATATTACAAATTCTACCATTCCATTTAAATACCTAATATACAACGCGCGTCCTACGAATAGCCATCATAATTTCGTGGATATCTGCATCACAATTCGATTCTGAATAATTCTAGAAACCTAAAGTATTGATGATAATATAATTATAGCGCATATTTGAGAGTAATTCAGTCTTTTAAAATGATTGCATTCCTTTGATGTTGTATATTTGAGATTATAGTATACATTTGAAATTAATTCATTGCGTCTTTGAATACAATAGTATATCCTATCCTTTATCAGATCTGCCTCAGACTTTACCCCCATTGTACAACAATGAAAAGACTTTTCATTCAATGCTTCAGTGTCCACTGTGTATGTGTTTGTTTGTGTGTATATGTCTTTATTAAAGATTCGTAAATAAAAAGTAACCAAATACAAACAATAACAAATCTCGACATCGCTGTTTGTAACGGCTTGAAAGGATCAGGAAAATGACTGATGAGAGTAATTGGAACATTGCCACTTTTCTTTCGTCCTTCACTTCGCTGAAGTTCGGTTCTTTCATATTTGAGGCTTTTGAAGCTTTCGATTCATTGTGATTCCATCTGTATTGGGGTTGCAAGTCCGCAGAACAAGCTACGGAAAGAGTTTGTATGAGATTTCATCATTGCAAATATACAAATACAACTTACGCTATACCGAAATTGCATATCCGCACTTTTTGGCCAAAAGTCATGTCAAAAAAAAGTAATTTGAATATATTCAGCAATTAATTGCCAAGCGCATTTACTAATTGGAGAAAATCTCTTTCCATTAATTCATCTTCTTTCTGATGTGTATAGACGCTCTTAGCTGTCGTATGGAATAAACTTTGCATTGAATCATGTGCAGGAATATAAACGCACTTGTTTATGTTAATACTGACTGCGAGTTAGCATATTTCAGTTAGGCAAAAATACATTCTATTAAGGCAGCATTTTCCTATTTGCCTCTTTTACTTTAAGATCTCTTTGCTTATACAGGCATCATTTACTATAAAATCCATTTGCTCATTAACCTATCTCTCTGCACTAACTTCCCTAAGGTACATCAGCTTACAAAACTAGCGCAAATTCGCGTAAATTCTCCCTTGCATTTTCATTGTATTAACTCATTACCCTGCTCATTTTTCTCTTGACTACTTTATTCATCATAATTATATGACTGTACAATATCTTCTTTTCATTTCCGGCAGCTGTATCTGTAACTGTTTCCGTGTTTCCTAAATTAAAACTCTCAATTTCATCTTACATATGAAACTTCCGCTTCAATGTATTTATCCATCTTCTCCTCATAAACACAATATATCCATAATATATATATATATATATATATATATATATATATATATATATATATATATATATATATATATATATATATACTGTATTTATATTACGTATATAAATATATATGTACACATATACAGACATATGCAAATGTTTGTATGTGTGCGTGAACTTATGGCTGACTGTCTTGAAAAATATTTTAAATGTATTAAAAACTGTAATATCGTAATACTTAACAATACAAAATATTTATTTATTGACTATTTATTTACAGAATCTTATGCATAGTAAAATATTTATATATATAATCTTTGCGAAATACAAGTCTGTGCATATTTCTGTTCAGTGACGACACACTTTTCAGCTTCTCAGCTCACAAGACCTTGTATCGCGGGCTGGAAAAAGTTTTTTTTTATTTTTTTTTTTTTAGTCCTATGTATCTTTCACGGTTTCGCTATGAAGAGGCGAGGTTGAAATGTTTATGCGAAACTATTGTTCGCCCATCTCTTCTCAATGGAAATGAAGCCTCGCCTTTAAATATGCAAGGAAGGAAAAGAAGCTTCTGGAAAGAGTTGAATGCGAACCAAAAGTCGAGTTCAAAGTACAGGAAGACTGTGACATGAAAGCATATTTTAAATGGTCGTCGTAATATTTTGAGATTTTAAATTGGTCTATTTGACGCTCTCTCTCTCTCTCTCTCTCTCTCTCTCTCTCTCTCTCTCTCTCTCTCTCTCTCTCTCTCTCTCTCTCTCTCTCTCTCTGAGAAAAGAGTTGAATGAAAACCAAAAGTCGAGCTCAAAGTGCATGAAGACCTTGGGATGTAAGCATATTTTAAATAGTTGTAGTGAAATTTCGGGACTTCAAATCAGTCTGTAAGCATCTCTCTCTCTCTCTCTCTCTCTCTCTCTCTCTCTCTCTCTCTCTCTCTCTCTCTCTCTCTTGCTCTTCCTCTCTCTCTCTCTCTCTCTCTCTTTCTATGTTTCTCTCTTTCTCTTGCTCCCTCTGAAATTATTTAAGAGTCAAAAACCTCTTGCTGCGAGAGAGCGGAAATCTATTGTGTTTAAGGTCACTGACCACAATTGCCTCTTAACTCTTTGTATGGACTTTTGAAAACAGCCGACAACATGGACCCACAGAGGCATAAATTCTCAAATACACTTCCACACACACACATACATTGCACACGCGCTCATCACTAAATTTATTCATAGCCACATACTGTGGAACGATTTTTTTCCAGTCCAAGCTTTGAAGCTCATACGTATACGAAAGGCAACGTGTATTTCAGAGCCACAGGATTTTTCTTTTTAACTGATACACCTTTTACCTTACTTATTACTTTTTCGTGTTTTCTGTCTTGTCCTATATTTTTAGTAAGAACAGTAAGAAGTATATATATATATATATATATATATATATATATATATATATATATATATATATATATATATATATATATATATATATATACATTACAGATCTTCACTACGTACGAGTTTTTTTGCAAAGTCAAGATAAAGCAAAATGCTTTTTAGTCTTTTTCAGAGAAAATTCATAGTAAGTTTATCGAGTATTTTGACTCCTAAACGGTCTAGCATTCTTTACGGCTGGTCACGTCTTCATAAAAATTCGAAAAATTTCTCTGACTCGAATTTGAAGAGGAAATTTTTTTTCCTCTCTCAAATATAAAGGAGCAACTTTTGCAAATGTATAAACAATGCGCACGTTCGGAGACCGCAAACCTCTGCCAAGGCTGAGTGATTCCCAGAAATCTCCCTTGCCTCAAAAGTTACATTTTTACCTCTCCCAAAATCTAATCAGTCTATTCATTTAGTGATGACCAATGTTAAAGTCATGTTTGACTTATTACCTACTAGTGTGACCTTGACTTGACTTCGCCTACACGATGAATTCTTCAATGGAGTACGCATGCCTTACATAAAGACTCTATCTTGTATGCTTCAAAAAGTATGACCAACGTTTAATTTTTATTTGACCTATGACCTCTCAGTATGACCCTGGCACTGACCTAACTTTGTTCGTCATTACCATTACTGGAGCGTGCATGTCAAATATGAAGTCTCTAGGTCGGACAGTCCAAAAATTAACGCAAAGATTAAGTTCCTATTTGAGCGTTGATTGCCGCTGAAAGGTCAGAGTAATAATCCTATCTATCCTAAAATTTCATTATTTCTTGCGGGGTCTTTGGTCTTAGCTTTGGGGAGATTTTCCTAATATTCACAATTAACCTTCTGTGTATTTTTTTTTTAACAAACAGATTCAAGAGACAGAAAAAGAAATAAATTAGACCAAAAACATAATATCCTCGTCGTAGATATAACCTTTAGATAAGAGAAATACCTAAACCCTCACAAGAGAGAGAGAGAGAGAGAGAGAGAGAGAGAGAGAGAGACTAGGAGGAGGTAAAGGCCGGTGGCAAATGCCATCTTTCAAACTTCCATTTCATATCTCTTATCAAATCTCGTTAATCTCTTGAAATACTGCAAGTACGGCGTAAGTGAGATATGATTCAGGAAACTACTGAGGGTAAAGTAAGATCGGTGAGGGTAAAGTAAGATCACTGAGGGTAAAGTAAGATCGGTTAAAGTAAGATCTTTACCAGTAGTTTAAACGGATTAATATAATCCAATTAAAACTAACTGCCGAAGTAAATGTGGAAAATGTAAACATTGCTGTTTGTTTTCAAAATGCTAATCTCGGATTAGTTTTGCCCGTGTGGTCTCATACACGCTAAACTGCGCCCCTGTTATACTGATAATGATGTTGATATTATTCATTGATCTTTTATACTACTGTTATATTTTGTCTCGTTAAGAACTGAGAAATCTTTGAAAATAATCGTCTCCTAGAAACCAGTCCCTTACTAATACCCCCTTCTGTGTAGTGTTTTTAAAAAGTTTCCCCCACCATTCTCTGACTCGCTGCTTTCTCCCCTATTAAGGCAATACATAAACCTTACAGTCATGCACAATATTTAGTCTTTCTCTCTATCTAATACTATATATAGTTTTATGGTACAGTCGCGTTCATTAGTGACGATACTGTGTACTTTGATTATCGTTCACAAGTGAAAAAAATTATTTTGATTTTTATAAACTTATTTTTGAATTATAAGAGCAACACAGTACATATATTAATACTATACATAATATAAAATAAAATAAAAATCTTCACTACTCAAAAGTTTGCCTTTCTGGATATTATACACGAAATAAAACAGAAACATTCTGAAATCTTGAACGATAACATCAGGGCTGGCAACCACGCAATCTCCCGAAACAATAACAGCACGAAAAATTCGCACTGACTCGAAAAGGTTGGCACGCCTGAAAAGCCGCCAAAGCAATGTGCAACTTGTCACGTGACACAGTGGTGGTGCTCCTGCTCAGTATTTAGCCTACTTCTCGCTGACCCGACTTCACGTTGTGATGATGGAGCATCTTGGGCGACTTCAAATAAATCCTGGAGCCAAAGACAAGAAACCTCATTAGCTATACGGAGGTCATAATAGAACTGCATAAAATAATATCCTCCCCATAGAAATTAGCCGCAAATTAAATATCAGTCGGACAACAGTATTCAGGTGGATCAAACGGTTCAACGAAGAAGAGAACCTCCAGAATCAGCCTAGAAAAGGTCGACCCCGATGCACTACTAGAGAGCAGGATGAACAGATCGTTGCTAAGTTATCTCACAGCCTATAACAACTGCTGCGAAAGTGACTCAGAATTAGGTCTTCAAATCTCTAATGTTACGGTGAAGGAGATTACATAACCAAGTGAATTCATCACCGCAGACCGGCAATCAAACCCTCCTTGTCTCAAAATCACCAAGAGCAACGAGTAGCTTTCGCTCTTCAGTATCTACCGTTTGAGTCAGGATTCTGGGATAACGTTATATGGTGTGATGAGAAGACTTTTGCTAGCGACGATCATGGTATACTCCACTGCTGGCGACCTAATAAAACAAGGTAAGTAAATAATACCAATAGTTTTCATGTAGGCTTAGGGCCTATGTGTATCATGAACTTTCTTTACTACACTGATTAAATACCTACAAGGTAAGTAATTAATACCAATAGTTTTCATGTAGGCTTAGGCCTATGTGTAACATGAACTTTTACTATATTGATTAAATAACTCAAAAGGTAAGTAATTAATACCAATAGTTTTCATGTGGGCTTAGGCCTATGTGTAACATGAACGTTCCATACTACACTGATTAAATACCAACAAGCTCCTTAAAATATAACTTTTTCTTTTTTGCTTTCAAGGATAACATTTCAAGCCTATTGGAATTCTAACGAATTACCTATCGAGAGTGAGAAAACAATCTCAATATCAATGTAAATTCCTTATTGCTCATTTTTATTAATAGACTATTGGTGATATTCAGCGTTGATATTTTTCTTCGTTTACTTGCGATAACATTTTTTTTGTGTATCTCAATCTCTAGGTTCAATAAAGAAAATATTCAACCGTCGCGGCAAAGTGGAAGAATTTCTGCAGGATTATGGGGATGGATGGCTGCGTGTGGACCAGGGAACTGATTCCCATCGACGAGCGTTTAACCGGACAGCAATATGTAGAAATTCTGGATGAAGTCCTGATCCCATCAGTGAGGAAACTTCTACTACCGGGTCATTTGCCAGTCTATCTTGTAATGGACAACTCTTCTGTTCATAACTCGAAAGTGGTCAGCGAATGGTTTGCTGAACAGAACAATGTTATACGTATAGACTGGCCAGCTAAATCCCTGACCTCAATCCGATAGAAAATCTTTGGGGACAAATGGTAAGGGAATGGGATACTGGGACAATAAAAACCAAACCTGCACTGATCAAACACTGCCTATCTGTGTGGGAGTCATTAAGACCGAAAAGAGGGATGAATAATTATTGTCAAAGGTTAGTAGATTCAATGCCAAATAGACTAAGAGCTGTGATTGACAATGATGGAGGTCATACTAAATATTAGACTAATTTTTTGTTATTCATATTTATGTCATAGGTTAATAATGTATTATTTCATCTTTATAAAAAGGGAAATTTATTTACTTTATACCAAAGGAATATTAATTCATATTATACCAAAGGAATATAAATTTACTATTACTTTTATTCACTATCATAATGTGTAAGACACAGTAGGAAAATTAAATTATTTGACGAACTGTTGTTAACTGTGAGAAAGAGAGACTATTTTTATGCTTCATATTTCCGTTGTGTTCTTGCGTGATTGCATGAAATATAATTTATATTTAGTTTCTTAGGGCATTTCACGTTTCATAATTCATTAAAATCTTTATGAATTATTGTTTCTATTCCTTTTATCCTTTATGATTCAGTTAAATAACAATAGACTTGCATCAATACTTATTATATGCAAGGTAAGTAGGCATTGCCTACAATGAACAACTTAATACAAACAAATGTCAAGGACCAATAGGCCTAGTAATGTGATTTAATTCAAAATGAGAGCTTGAATAGTGAAACTATACATAATTAATAACGCAAAGCTTTGCTTTTTGTTATTTTGCTTTTTACTTTTAACTTTTTCTCAAGTAAAACATAGAGCCCGAAATCACAAGTAAGCCACTACGATAATTAGAAAGATAACGTGTCCCTTTAAATCAGTGACTCCTCAGCAACTATGCTGCCTGCGGCACCCTCCCCATGCCGTAGTTGCCAGATGTTGCTTTCTATGTTGACAATTTGTCCGAAAATCTAGATTGAGAGTATCGTAAGTTTTGAACGTGACTGTACAATAAAAATAAATGATAACTGCTTTTCAACTTCTATTTCCAAGACTTCTTGGAATGGTTTAACGTCAAAATGTTATTGTTACAATCTTAAGTCTTTAGTTAAATATTTTGAATTTTGGTGTCAGACGGAACAAAGCAGTAATATTGTTAAGATTTGAAGGAGAACAACAATGAAAATATAAGGTATACTTGTGAAGAGCTAACGATCCTAATAAAAACGAGTGAAACATTAATTATTTTTTAAAAAGGAAAGAGAAAATATTAATAACTAAACACCAAAGGAAACAGCTTAATATAAACTCGAGAGCTGTTATGTCACAAAAAAAGCCCCCAAAAAAAGTATGAGTTGTGAACACAATTTAGGGTCGATTCTGTCTCTTGCAGTAATCAAGTATTTACTGGTAATCCATCAACAAAGAACTATACGGAACTCAGCTACTCTCAACCAGCAATAGATATTGAGGTAGAATGAAAGAAGAGAGAATATGAAGAAAAAAAAATTCCAAGCAACCAGTGATTACTCGGAATAACAAGAAACTGTTACAGTATACCATCAAACAGCATATGGAACGGCCTTCAGAGATGAATCAGAGGCACTATAATGCATGATTAAAAGAGAGGTTACCCTTTGAAGCCTCTATGAAAGGGGCGGCGTTAAGCATCTTCATCCGACGGCTCCGCTTAATGTAGTTAATAATTATGACACAGCACGGCCTCTCGCAGTGAGAAGAAATATGACTAATATAATACAGTATATAAATTGTATATATCCAGAAGGGAATATGAGACCCTCAAACCTAGGTCTGTAGGTTAAACTTTAACAGACTTTTCAGAGACGTCTGCAGAGGGCCATTTACCAACACTTCACAGCAAGTCACATTCGCAGACTTTTATTAAACAGCTTATTGGCGTTGAAAACACTGACATTTAGCTTAGGTTTAATCAACTGTCCCAAATACTACACAAATAAAGAAATATATCATATTAGTATCTTACAGATTACATTTTATCTCCTTCACAAAGACATTTAAACTCTTTGATGAGTAACAGTGAGAAAGTGAGAAAGACGCCACCACATTTGAATAATAAATAAAATCATGTTATGAATAATGCGAGAAGAATAAATAATAGTACTTGATACAACAGAAATGCATGATATCAGAGAGAGAAGGGAGAGGGGGGAAAGACATCTAAACCTCAAATAATGGATTTTAAGACACCTAGTACTTTTTCGCTCAAAAAATTGTAATTTAACAGCTTCTGTAAACTTTTGTCACGTTACTCATCAAAAGAGACTAAGTTTATTATTATTATTATTATTATTATTATTATTATTATTATTATTATTATTATTATTATTATTATTATTATTATTATTATACGAGATCAGCTGAATTCCAGGAGTCTACGTTTTTCCTATGAATGTTAATTAATGAAGCAACGAAATCACTTTTAAATATATATACTAAATTTATATATATATATATATATATATATATATATATATATATATATATATATATATATATATGATATATATATATATATATATATATATATATTTATGTATGTATATATATATATATATATATATATATATATATATATATATATACATAATGAAGGTCAGAGATTTTTCTTATTTACAATAATTTCCATCACTAAAGAATACGTGCTGTTAAAAACATGTTTAACCATTTGTGCAAGACTTCAAAATTCTTTTACTAATCCACAGATTTCTGAACCTGTGCAACTGATAGCTAATAATTAGCCATCAGCAGTGAGAAATTAGTCAGCCGTGAGATGAATAATGAGTTCTGAGGATAGCTGACAGTGTAACTGATTCACTCAGTGCATTCTCTTTCCTTAGATTTTATCTCTAAGTTTTTATTCGTAGAGTGAGAAGTGTAAATGCTATGAGAACTTGAACACGAAAGAGTAGTTGTTAGATGGAAACATGCAGCAAACGAATTTTATACATTTTTATCCGCGTTGGAACTTCATTCCTGACAGCCAAGTCAGTTACCAGTCAGCTGACATATTTTTTTTGGTTACATGGAATGTGCAGTGAACCTCTGTGCTACTGATTGCTGATACATCACTGTACGGAATGGAATGTTTCGTCCCTACTTTGGCAAAGCGTCGATTATGCATTCTATCATTTTTTTGAGTTATCTGCATCGACAGTGATTTTATCACTGACTCCCTGTTCCAGCAAAGTATCACCATATACGAAGCTTGGTGAAAAAGATACACTTGATAGTTAGCTGAAACGGGAAGTCGATAATAAAATCGCCATCGATGTTGATAACCCGAAATATATATCTAAAAATATGCGTATTCAACACTTCGCTAAAAATTAATTGATTTCTTGTTGACAGATTTCTCAAAAAATTGGAAAAATGCTTAATTCGATACTTTGCCAAAAAAATAAAAGACGAATTTAATTACCTGTGTCTTATTGACTGATTTCTTTTCATTCTTTGTTTTACTATAATTTCTACAAAACTTCCTACGAATTCATTTGATATAACCTAAAGCTGAAGAAATTTTAATTTCCTTGGTAAACTAAATCACAATAAAGCCATTGAACGTAATTCTGCAACGTCCACTTATTTGGCTTCTGTAGACATTAAAGAAAACTGACATCTTATTTCTCATTTGTCGACTGAAACAATCATCCGAATATAATTCGTTCGAAGAGCGTCCCTTTAAAACATCCCCCGTCGACAGGAAACGGACAATCGTTATGCTTTTCCACAGGAATCCGGCGTTTGAATTTCAGTCCCGATTGAGATCATAGGCATCAAAGCCGTTTATTTATTTTTACTCCAGTTTCTATAGGAATTGGCGTATTGTATTTCCATAGTAATAGGCTTAGTTTTGTGAATAAACATCCCACGTGATTTTTCGGATTCAGATTTCAGTTTTTGGTCAGTTGTCTTTATTGAGTGATTCGAGTATTTTGACTATTCTGAATATTCTAGAAATAGAACAACAGAAACACTGACGAGGAAATTGAGAGCTGGGAACCATAGAAATAAGAGAGTGGAAAATAGAACAGCATAGAATTAGGTGAGGACCATAGACTGAAATTTTGCAAACCAGACTTCATCTTGAAACTGAATTCATCTCGTTATTTGAACATGAATTGTGAGCGGAGATCTGATTCAGAGGAAAAATTTATTATTATTATTATTATTATTATTATTATTATTATTATTATTATTATTATTATTATTATTATTATTATTATTATTATTATCACATATAAGCACTTTCATGGACAACCTTTTATTATTATTATTATTATTATTATTATTATTATTATTATTATTATTATTATTATTATTATTATATTTTATTATTATTATATTTTATAGATAAAATAATTAATTTGTCGATCTTATTTGCGCGTAAAGATATAACTACGTGGGAAAAAATTCAGTAAAGAAAATTTGATGTGCATTTATAAATGTTAGTAACATCTACCAATAAAGCACTGAAATGTTACAAAAAACTAATCCAGTTACGTTTCACTTGTAACAAAAAAAAAAAAGAGAATCAAGTGGTTGATTTTCATTGTTTTATGACGTCACCAAAAAGTAGCGGCCATTTAGCTTTGATACAGCGCAATATATTTGCACCATAATGATAATTCGTTTTTAATAATAATAATAAATCATGCAGTCGACATGATATATCATTTAGATTGGTGGGAAATTAACTTTATATGTGCAAATTTTATGAATGGAAAAACGTTTTGGCAAATGACTGTTGATTTAATTGTGCGGTCTAGATTAAGCAATGTAGGAATGTTACAAAAATGTCTTCTAAATCACTTCAGAGAAAGATTTATTCTGTCACTCATTCAAAAAGGATAAGAATAACCATAACTTTTACATCTGAACTAGAGTCTTAAGTAAGGCCGTGATAATGAGTGCAAATTTTACTTCAGAGTAATTCATTCAGCAGATTGCGGTGTTGTTGCTTCAACGAGGTTGCTATTTTATTTTGATGTTTTTGTTTTGATGCAATTCACTGACAGGGGTGCTTTAGACGGGTCTTAATTGCTCGGCTCCGAAGTTAAGGATTTTTTACTAACTCGGAAGTAATTAGAGGAAACAGCTCACTGCGCATGCGTCCAAAAAAAAAAATAAACTCCCAATCGCAAAGCCAGTGGAAGTCCTCCTGAAGATGAGGGAAGGTCTTGCGAGTGTTCTTGAGGAGGAGGAGGAGGAGGAGGAGGAGGAGGAGGAGGTGTGGGGGTTAGGAACAATTTGCTAAGTGGAGAGACGCATTCTTGGCACCTTCCGACGCCCAGGGGTTGTGGCCGAAAACAAATCGATGGACGAAAGTCCTGCATCACTCTCGCCGCGAATGCTGCTCGGTGGTGGCCTTTCTTCTTGTCGAATTCTTTGGGGAACGTTTCCTTCAAAGAAAACGGGATTCCTGCTTTTGTTTTATGGTGGCAGCGAATGTGTTTCTGGTTCTTTCGATGGTGTTTGCAAAGATAATTGGAAAAGGGCTGACTACTAAAAATAAGTATTCGTCAGTAAGTACACACACACACACACACACACACACACACACACACACACACACATATATATATATATATATATACACATACATACATATATTATATATATATATATATATATATATATATATATATATATATATATATATATATATATATATATATATATATATATATATATATATATATTTTTTAGTTAATGGTTATCATGATTTTATATAGTTATAATTTTAAAAACAACAGGATTCTACTTTAAAAACAAAAAATTCATAATAATCAAGTGTTGATTATTACTGCGTGGAGAAATATATAATTAAAAAAATGGTTCTCATAATTTTATAAAATTATACAATTTTAAAAATGTAGGAATTTATTTCAGAAACAAAATAATTCAAAATAATCTAAATTTCATCATTCATAATAGTCAAAATCCACTGATTTTTTTTTGTTGAATCTCAATAGAGACAGAAACAGGCAACACTATTTGGTAAAAAAAAAAAAAAAAAAAATTGTCAGTAGCGTTAAAAATTCACAACAAGAGACTAAGTACTTTTCTTCTTCGGTTTACAAAAAAAAAAAAAAAAATACCTCATGACAACAGCCAGATTATGTCTGTAAACAGAACTCCAAGCTGCAAGGCTTAAGAGACAAATACTCACTAATTAAATTGACATAGTTAAAAAAGAAGACTAAATTAGTAAACATGGAAAAATTCTAAAAAAAAAAATCTAAAAAAAAGGAGTAAAATTGCCCCGAATTCCCGTCATGGCTTGGTGCATTTTATTTTAAACTTATTCGAAAAGTTTCGTCATTATTCCACATTCTATTTGTTTACGACGAACAGGAGAGGAGGAGGGGAACCTACGACACAGATCGCAATAATTTCAAACAACGACGCAGTTTCAGAAGTGTGCTCTTTTTCGTTTTTCATTTGCGACTGAAAAATGTAAGGCACGAAGCAACGAATTGTATCTGCAATGAACTGTCCATGCTTTTGTTTTTGTGTATGTACGTATGTATGTATACATACATACATACATACATATAATATATATATATACATATATATATACACACACATATATATATATATTTTTCTTTTTTTGTAAAGAAAGTATTATATGCCTCAAAAATTATCAGAATGAATTTTTTTTCTACCCATTCAGTGTTATGCCTCGTTTTTTTTTCCATCATAAAATCCTAATGTGAAGCTATTGTACTCTTTATCTGTATACGAAATGAGTTTCATTGTACTACATGGTACGCCACTCATGAAGACAATGAGAAATACAGACACACTCACACAGATTATATATATATATATATATATATATATATATATATATATATATATATATATATATATATATATATATATATATATATATATATATATATATATATACATATAAACTCGTATGTATGTATGTGTATATATATGATGATAAAAAGGCCCATAAAACACCATTTGAACGTTGCAACCATACATTTCGAGCACTTCCTTCTGTGCCCCTGTTCACTGGTAAAATATGGACAGATGAAATGTTACAAGGGTCTATATACAAAGCTATGTAGGTGTGGCATTAAGTCTCCGATGGTATGCAGGTGACCGTTTCCCAGGAAGGAGGGGAAAATAAACAATTCCCTAATGGTTTTTGGCCTCGTTAACTCCCGTTTGGCGACGCGTCTGGTGGTCGTGTTCCCTGGAACACCTTCTTCAGAAGAGGTCTGATGATTATAACGCCGACGTTGTCCGATTACCAATGTCCTCCTGACAAGGTCATATTGTTGGTTTGACTGATGAGAGCAGATTCCAGCATCTTTCTTTTGTGTATATTATATATATATGTAACGTGTGTGTGTATGCATAAATAAATCTGTCTCTTCATTCAAGTATTGTCTCATAAACTAAAGGAAACAAACAGGTCAATGTTTATCACAAGACTGAACTCCGTGTTGGATACACTCTAACGCTTCCACAACATTAGTTCCTTTCCTTTCCTTTCCTTTCCAAGACCTCTTTCACACTGACTATTCTACATTTTCTAAAGGTCTTCCTCTCCTCCTTTCTCCAGATATATCCAGATTATACAGCATATATATATATATATATATATATATATATATATATATATATATATATATATATATATATATATATATATATATATATATATATATATATAGATATATATTTTTTTTTTTTTTTTTTTTTTTTTTAACATGTCATCCACAATTCTTTCCATATGACTGAACTATCCCTAAATGCTCAGCGTCTGCGTACGTCTGTTCATAACTGTATACTTTCTCTTATTTAGAATGTTACTGACTTTGCTAAAAAAAAATGGTAGGCAACTATAAAATGACTAAACCAGTGGTTCTCAACCGGGGGGGGCGTCAGCAATTTCCAGGGCGGGGGGGAGCTCGAGCCCTAGGGAATAATAAAAAATTCTCTAATTATATTTGTTATTCTCTTAACAAGAGTCACTAAGAAGCAGTGTCAGGTACTACTAATTTATTCCCAAAAGAATAAAAATACCCTTTCTTTTTCTCTTTTTTTAATTTCCTTTAAAAATTCTCTAATTATATTCGTTACTCTCTTAACAAGAGTCACTAAGAAGCAGTGTCAGGTACGCAGTGTCAGGTACTAATTTATTCCCAAAAGAATTAAAACACCCTTTCTCTTTTTTTAATTTCCTTTAAAAATTCTCTAATTATATTCGTTATTCTCTTAACAAGAGTCACTAAGAAGCAGTGTCAGGTATCTCACTAATTTATTTCCAAAAGAATAAAAACACCCTTTCTCTTTCTCTTTTTTTTTTTAATTTCCTTTAAAAATTCTCTAACTATATTCTTTATTCTCTTAACAAGAGTCACTAAGAAGGCGTGTCAGGTATCTCACTAATTTATTCCAAAAAGAATAAAAACACCCTTTCTCTTTCTCTTTTTTTTTTTAATTTCCTTTAAAAATTCTCTAATTATAATCGTTATTCTCTTAACAAGAGTCACTAAGAAGCAGTGTCAAGTATCTCACTAATTTATTCCCAAAAGAATTAAAACACCCTTTCTCGTTCTCTTTTTTTAATTTCCTTTAAAAATGGGAGGGGGGGGGAGGACCAATTCTTAGAGGGGGCGTGGTAATAAAAAGGTCAAGAACCACTGAACTAAACCATGCACTCTAAAGTCTCTTCATGCACCCCATGTGCTTTGCCAAACTCTTGTTCAAAGTAACCCCGGTTCCTTTTAAGATCATCAGATAATTATTGCTGGGAATGTTTCGAATTTCTACGAAGACCCATTTCTGTTCGTTACTTTTCTTTCTTTCTGGTAAAAATTTTTATAACTATAATTACGCTATTTATCTAATTAAGTTATTCTTACTTATATTACATATATATAGGCTATATACACATAAAGTCATTACATACACACACACATATTATATAATATATGTATATATACATATACATACATACATACACACATATATATATATAATATATATATATATATATATATATATATATATATATATATATATATATATATATATATATATATTACTGTTCTCTGTTTTTACTCCAGTAACGTTTTCGTTTTTCAGCTGCTGCCAATTGCTATTATACTTAAGATATATTGTTAAGGAAAAGAAATTGTTTGGCACTGACCTAAACTGTTGAAGTAAAGCGGTTTTTTTTATACAATATTTCTTTAAAATTAATTTTTATCCTTCCAGTATTTTCAGAATGATCCATATCGTTGGTCTCAACCATAACAAGATCCATTGAAAGTCTATTGTTATTTTGGATAATGCTGAATCTCCCTACAAAACGGCAATACTTACTTGCGACAATCAATTGTTAGCGCTGCCATATATATATATATATATATATATATATATATATATATATATATATATATATATATATATATATATATATATATATATATCCAACGATATATGAATGTGTCATATATATATATATATATATATATATATATATATATATATATATATATATATATATATGCAACAGGACACATTCACACGTCGCTGGAATCACTGAAATAGATCGAGGGTTATTCACCTCTTAATTTTTCTCTCTTCTCCTACGTCACTCTTCGTGATAACGCTTTTACAGATCTTCAAAAGATTCCTTTGCAGATTTCGGTGTTGAGTAAATGGTATCGTCTGTTGTTTCAGGTATTTTCGGCCACTTTATCAGTTCCTCCTGCGTCCGATGTTCTGTTATCTGTGTTGCGTTAACTCGTTCTTTATTTTATGAACTCCAGGTGAGTTCAGGATACAGCAGGTATTTCGTTATTATCGGGTCTTAACACAATATGTCATCGTAATATCCGGGTCATTGATATTACTGTTATAAATCCAAGAACAGACATAAACGCTAACTTATGGATAAGAGACGCTTACGTAGGGAGGACTGATTCGGAATCATTACTCTACGTCATTCTAGTTCATATTTCATCTTAGGCTTCACTGTCTCTCTTCAATTATTCTTCTAGATGTGACAAAAAGTTTGTCTTCAAAATATTTAGAAATCCTCACCTCAGTGTGTAATAGTTTTGTATTATTCATACGATGGCATCACGGTCGTATCGTTGCACCTAACTTATTCCAATAAATTACTGTCGATTTTTTATCATTCTTCTCTTTCACAGTGTTTTTAAGTCTTGAAAATCACCAGAGCCATCAATTCTTACGTTTCTCAGGTTGGACTCTCTTCTCTTCTCTATTCGTTACCTATAGAAACTTTGACTGTAAAAGCCTCAAATTGTCGAACGTTCTAAACATAACACACACACACACACACACACACACACACACACACACACACACACACCCACACACATTTATCTATCTTTTTATCTGAATATGTATGTGTCTATCTATCTATCTATCTATCTATCTATCTATCTATATATATATATATATATATATATATATATATATATATATATATATATATACATATATATACACATATATATTATATATATGTATACATATACATATATATATACTGTATATAATATATATATATATATATATATATATATGTATATATATTATATATATATATATATATATATATATTATATATATATATATGTATAAATACATATATGTATTATATATATATACACATACATACATACACAAAAACACAGATATAAATGCTTGTGTGTGTGTGCGTGATAAATTCCTTCTCCCTGCATCATACAGGACACGGGAGTGAAAATGCTTTTGCCACTGGCCTCAGAAGAAGATAAACGTCCCCCATTCGTGGGGCAGTTCCTCCCTCCTCGGGGCAACGCAACACTATTAGGCGCTCCTCTGCCTTGGGGCATAGCACATCTGTATCACATGCCATTTGCATTTCAGGGGACAGGGGTCTCGAGGCTACGTCGCCTACCACAACCTCGGAAGCAGTTCTCAACAATAGATTGATTTAACTTTAGTGGTTGCAGTTGGCTTATGTCGGGAGAACCTCATCCGCCATGTGGCGTGTATCCTCCTCAATAGGGTTCACAACCCGTCCCCCTCCCCCTTATAGCACTCCCCTGCTTTGAAGAGTTTTTTTTTTTTTTTGCATATGGTATTCATTCATGATTTAGCAGTTAGAACATGTACATGTCAGTAAAAGTTACATTTTTTTCTGGAACCATCCCCCCCCCTCAGGAGGGATAATGGCTTAATGAGCGTGAGTATATGTGTGTGTTTGCCGGTACATTATGTTGACTCAATTAAGTAATACCCAATGTTTAATCCACTATTTAATTCTGACTGTAAAGATTCAGTTTATTCTTTCAAGTATTCCCTTTGGCCATCCGATTTGGTACCGGTACTGGTTCTCTCGTAAGACAGTAGATTAAAAAGTAAAGAGTAATCTTCACGGAAGAACGTATTAGAGAGAGTTCTTAAAGAATGAAGTGACATAAGAAGGAACAAGTGAAAAATGCGCCGAAGTTTCTTCGGCGCAATTGAGTTTTCTGTACAGCCGCTACAGCTTATAATCAAGGCCACTGAAAATATGTCTATCTTTCGGTGGTCTCGGTATAATGCTGTATGAGCCGCGGCTCATGAAACTAACCACAGCCCGGTGGTGGCCTATATCGTTGCCAGAGGCAAGATTATGGCTAACTTTAACCTTAAATAAAAGAAAAACTACTGGGGCTAGAGGGCTGCAGTTTGGTATGTTTGATGATTGGGGGGGGGGGATGATCAATATACCAATTTTGCAGCCGCCAATCCTCAGTAGTTTTTAAGATGTGAGGGCGGACAGAAAAAGTGCGGACAAAAAAAGTGCGGACAGAATAAAGTGCGGACGGACAGACAAAGCCGGCACAAAAGTTTTATTTTAAAGAAAACTAAAATGGTGGCATGTATCTTGAACAGTTTATGGTTATTATTTTTTTATTTTATTAATATTTTCCTGTCGAATTTATTTAATGAGGCAGTCGAACATACTTCAATATCATCTAGATATATCATTTTATTGTCAGTCTCTAACTGGTAAATGACTTGGAGTTGAATCTAAATATAAAAATCTGAGACAAGTTGTATTTTATTCTTCCATTCAATTTGACGATTATGAATGGAGTTCTCTGAACTAGAAACAACAATTATCGCAATCATCTTTATTTTTATCTGTTCGATGTAAAGTTATCGATTTTGGTATTTTTACCAGTCCATTAACTACAATCAGAGGAGAAAATAATTGTTTTCTTATCAGTTATTTCTAAATAACCAAACAGGTAGCACGTGGGAGGTTCTACATACCCCTCCCCTCTCCTCTCTCTCTCTCTCTCTCTCTCCTCTCTCTCTCTCTCTCTCTCTCTCTCTCTCTCTCTCTCTCTCTCTCTCTCTCTCTTCTTTTTAAAATAACACTTTAAAAATCAGGTGACCGAACATAGTTCTCACCTACACTAAAATACTTATGCGAGCAGATAGTTTCATCAATATTTCAACCTATTCAGCTCAAGGTAATATCATTAGCTGGGGTCAATAAAAGGGCGTGAGAGTATCAGCCTCATCGATAGAGATTTACTGAGAACTAAAAGGCTTTAACTTTCTAGCGTCAACTCTTCTGAAGGGAAGGCTTTTGTATGGCACACATATATATATATATATATATATATATATATATATATATATATATATATATATATATATATATATATATATATATATATATATATATATATATGTATGTATGTATGTATATATGTATATATATATATATATATATATATATATATATATATATATATATATATATATATATACATATACTGTATATATATTTGATGACAGAAGGTTAGTGCCACCAGTTCCCAGCAAGTCTGTAGGTTAGTAGCTCCTGTCCTTTTCTTATGAAAGAACACGGAGACTCTTACGCGGAATAATAAATTCAGTTCATTTGGTTTGTGATTCTAGTAGCCAAGACGACACAGAGTTCAGGCAGATAGGGGGCGTTAATTCTAATTATTATGGGATCGATATTTTCTTTGACACTACGGTCAGGCAGTGCAAAAGTCTGCACCACACTGGTAACAAACAGGCAACGGGTATTTTTATAAATTAATATCAATAATCTCCAAATCATTAGTCTTACTTCCCACCTCTGCTACAATTTGTCGAGAACTCTCAGTCCAGACCACTAGCTTAGAATAATTAAAATATATGAAAAAATGAAAGAGGCAGAAATTCTGAACTGAAGGATTAGGAAATTCTGAATTGGAGGATTAGCATGCATCCACATGAAATAATTACGGAGCAAAAAAAATATACGAAAAAAAAGAATTGCTACGCCAAGAGAGACAGAGAAATAAATAGTGACCGGCACCTATTTTTCAACTGAAAAAGGCATAAATTTGAATTTTTGTCAGAGTAAATGCGTTTATCATATATGATTTCCCTTAGGAGTTTAAGAGTACGTTATATCGAAGGTAAAATGCATTCCACCTTAAAGATTAAATTTATTCGTGGATATATATATATATATATATATATATATATATATATATATATATATATATATATATATATATATATATATATATATATATATATATATATATATATATATATAAAATATATAAAATGTGCATCTGTATTTGGCTGATGACTTGGGGCACATATCTATCTTTTATGTTATTTGCTGTTATTTTTTAAACTCTGGAATCCTTCACAACAAGTTCACGTCAGTATAAATTGTATTAATATTATTTAGCCCAAGTTAGGAGTCTCATTCCGACAGAAAAAAGAAAAAGTGTCTCAGCGGTTCAAGTAAAGAGTTATAGAGTTGAGAAAAGATTCAATTTCAGATAGAGAGAGAGAGAGAGAGAGAGAGAGAGAGAGAGAGAGAGAGAGAGAGAGAGAGAGAGAGAGAGAGAGAGAGAGAGAGAGAGGTTATGAATTCAATTTAGAATTTATTTTCATCGCCGATTTTAAAGGGACATTAAATTGGATATGACCTAATTTCGCCTCTTTGTTCCTACTAAACCTGAAGTGACCATTAATTATTCGGGAACTTGATTCTCCACTGACCAAAATTGCTATTTTGTTTCATGACTATAGTAAACAAAATCTAAATTGGCCAGTTTCAGGGAAATTGCTGAACGCCGTTTGAAATATGAGGCGCTCTTTCAGGTACGGTTTACATAAATGAAAATAAATTTAAATCATAAACCGGGTGAAAAATTTACGCCTTTTACGCTTTTTACCGCCTGTGTTTCTTTTTTTTTCTATCTGAGTTAATAAACTAGTCATAATTAAACTAGTCATAATAAGGAGAAACGGAAGAGTAGGTATCACTCAAGATTAGCTGGTTTATCTATGGAATTGTTGTTAACCTTTCATAGGATAAAGGAAATGTTCTTGATTTTTTAGACAACGGAAAAAGTGCAAGATCAAATCTCTTCTTCTATTCGAATATTATTACTCAAATTTTATAATTCCTTGAGATCAAATTAGCTGGTTTATCTATGAATTTTTTAATATTTCTTAGGATAAAAATGATTTTGTCTTTATGGACATTGTCCAGAACATGCAAGATCAAATCTCTTCTCCTATTGATATTATTCCTCAAATTTTAAAAATGAGATGTACAATCTCTGTAGTTTTTAATATAACTTTAAAGATGACACACACATGACAACGTCCTTAAAAATGAAGCACAATCACACACACACACACATACACACACACACACACACACACACACACACACACACACACACACACATATATATATATATATATATATATATATATATATATATATATATATATATATATATATATATATATATATATATAAGCTTTTCAGTCGAGAAACATGCCAAGTGCCATTTTTAAAATATAATAAATTAAATTAAAAAATACTTTGGCCCAGGATGACGCTTGGCATGTTTCTCGACTGAAAGGCTCATATATAGTTTAAAACGTTAATTTCCTCACTTCTGTTAGCCACCCGTTGGTTGAAACCGAGTCCCATCATTTCTCTCTCTCTCTCTCTCTCTCTCTCTCTCTCTCTCTCTCTCTCTCTCTCTCTCTCTCTCTCTCTCTCTCTCTTCCTTTTTCACCTATCTATCTACCATTTATTCATACTGGAATCTCCAGCCATTTCTTCTTTTTTTCAGCGCTCCGAGTGAAAGATTTCCTTTTATCTTTTTCCTTCCATAACTTTTGTACACTATTTCACAGTTATTGCTCCCCCTCAACCCTATATTTCAATTTTATGAGTCGTGATTTTACAATTTATTCAGGTTTCGCCTTTTCCCTGTTTCGTTTTCAATCTTTTGATGTGGACATTTTTCTTTGGAGGTTCTGCTGAAAGGTTTATGGATTCGTAACCGATGTATGTTTCTCCATAAAGTCTCAATATAAAATGCGTGTTCCATTGATATGAAAAATCAGAAAGGAGATAATATTAATCGACTTCATTCTTTATTTTCCTGCGTGCCTTTTAAGAAAAGACGGATTAATACAACAACAGGGGGAGAGAGAGAAAGAGAGACTTCCGAATGATTCACGTGAAATGATTGAGCGAATGATCGAAGCAGTTGGTTCTTCTCTAATAATGCGCTTACATTTTTTTTATCTGTTTATTAATTTGTTAATTTACTTTTTCTTTTTTAATAAGCGATCTCTTCTTTCTGTATTTCCCATTACCTTCTGTTACTTCTTTCTAATGAAAACCATGTTCTTTGGAAGCTTGGATTTCAAGTTAATGGCTACTGTGGGCTTGTTCCATATGAATAGGGTTCATCTTCTGAATAATAATAATAATAATAATAATAATAATAATAATAATAATAATAATAATAATAATAATAATAATAATAATAATAATGTCTGCAAACTCCTTACATGGAAAAATCATCTAAGGCGACAGTGATTCCTTCCTATAAAAGAACTTTTGATAAATTGTTACTAAACTAGATTGACAAATGAGCAAAAAAAAAAACTAGACTGACAAATGAGCAAAAAGCAAAAAACAGCTTTATTGTGGGCCTCTGAAGTGTTTAGAAACCATCGATTACAGGCTGTGAAAAAAAAATAATATAAACGGAGTTCCTCCATACTTAAGAACTTTATTTACGATGGATTATTATTACATGAATTTGAAAGTATACCTAAATCTGACTTTTTCCAACGCTTAGTAATCTTATTTCAAATGGATTAGTACTGT
>NC_089767.1:24114508-24134508 GCF_040412425.1 Macrobrachium rosenbergii | reverse complement strand
GCAAAGCTGACGTTCTCTTATTTGAATGCTATGGAAAGTACTGCCCTTCCCTGAAAGGCGAGTCATAAAACCTCCTATAAAAGTGAGAAACGGAATGCTTCCTTTGATGTATTTGAGCGCCATCCATCCTTCTATACAGAGAGAGAGAGAGAGAGAGAGAGAGAGAGAGAGAGAGAGAGAGAGAGGGGAGAGAGAGAGAGGGGGGCTGGGGCTGAGAGAGAGAGAGAGAGAGAGAGAGAGAGAGAGAGAGAGAGAGAATAACAACTCTTCATTAACTAAATTTGCGGGAAGGCTGCCATGTACGCATTTAATTTAATAGCTCCACTGTAAGTACTCCAGTTTGTTATTCCAAAAGATTCCGCACCACGCCTTGGCACTCATTCCGGAATTCCGGAATTTGCCTTCCTCTTGCGAACGGGGCTCTGCGTTGATATTAATATTATGTAATTAGAATCGAACGGTAACAAACTAAGTCCATTTCCCCTTTTCAGGAAGTTGAAACCGCACCGCCTGTTAAAACAAACTTATGGTATTTTGAAGACAGTAATTGAATTTCCAGAATTCTGTTTTTCTTTTTATGGGGGGGGGGGCAGTTTAGCCCGGTAGCTATTTCCATATTCCCGGGTAATATTATTCTCTCTCTCTCTCTCTCTCTCTCTCTCTCTCTCTCTCTCTCTCTCTCTCTCTATATATATATATATATATATATATATATATATATATATATATATATATATATATATATATGCAATAATACCAAATGCTATATATAACTATCTCTGCTTAGTGGTTGATCAAAATATACACCTACAGGTGAACTCTATATCAATAGTTCTCTCTTTCGTTTTTCATTCCTAAATAATTATCCTCTATTATTATTATTCTTGACTAGTTCTCCCTTCTTTTACTCTTTTCATTTCTAAAAAAATCCTCCTCAATTCTCTCTACTCTTAACTTATATGAACGAACATCCAGTACATTACCTGATTATTTTCCCTTCATTTTTTTTATGCTACTAGACTAATCAGTCTTATATGATTTTATACTCAGCTGTACAAAAGAGAACAGGATTCCTTTGGCCGGTCCTAATTAATGAACTTTTCCAAAAGAGACAGGAAATTGCGTTATCCAACTCATATTTGAGACCTGTCACCACAGGGCCGTGACGGAATTCTACAACTGAGTCATAGCTAGAAAGCATTAATAGATAATAATTTTTCTTTTCAAAATATATTTTTAAAATATTCAGTATAAAGAAAGTCTTCAACAGGGTAGCTACATAGTTTATTTTGCCCACGAGCTCAATGTCGACATAAGTAAGCATGAATAATCGATTAGAACTGCCAACATACGTAAGCATGATTAATCGATTTGAACTGTCGGCAGAAGTAAGCATGAATAATCGATTAGAACTGTCGACATAAGTAAGCATGAATGATCGATTAGAACTGTCGAATGATAAGCGTAAATAATCGATTAAAACTGCCGTAACCATGAACAGTCGAACTGTCGAATAATCGATCAGAACTGTGAATAATCGATTAGAACATGAATGATCGACAGAAGAATAATCGATTAGAACTGTAAATAATAAATAATCGATTAAAACTGTCGACAGAAGTAACCATGAATAGTCGATCAGAACTGTCGACAAAAGTAAGCATGAATAATCGATCAGAACTGTCGACAGAAGCAAGCATAAATAATCGATTAGAACTGTCGACATAAGTAAACATGAATGATCGATTAGAACTGCCGACATATTAGAACTGTCGACAGAAGTAAGCGTGAATAATCGATTAGAACTGTCGACAGAAGTAAGCGTAAATAATCGATTAAAACTGTCGACAGAAGTAACCATGAATAATCGATCAGAACTGTCGACAAAAGTAAGCATGAATAATCGATCAGAAATGTCGACATAAGTAAGCGTGAATAATCGATTAGAACTAGCCAAGATAATGATGTTCTGTTTGAACAAATGAGTGAATAAGGACTTAGGATAGATTGGTTCGATAGTAGTATTATAACAACGAGGAAAAATTAAGGACCTTAGACACCTTTTTAAAATTAGTATTAATGCAACTAACAATTAAAATATAATGTTTATTCCAGCCTTCTATTTTTGCACTTGCTGCCATTCTGTACAAGATGACGGAAGCATCAGCAAAATTAATTAATGTAGTTCCCCTTTCCATGGTAAATCAAATAATGATTAACTAAGAACAGCTATTTTTTCATCTGAATTCTAGCATCAACCAAAAAGTCCGAAGCAGGAATAATTTTTTTCGTTTTTCTAATTGTGAAGCCGCACGCTCTAAGTTATTTATTCTCTCTCTCTCTCTCTCTCTCTCTCTCTCTCTCTCTCTCTCTCTCTCTCTCTCTCTCTCTCCTGAACGTAGTTTGTATGAGAAGTGGATAAAAGAAAGGGCAAAAGATCCGGAATTTCGTTGTACATTTTCCTCGGGGTCATGTAACCAGTTTAAATTCAATATCCCATTTTGTTGCTCGTAATGGAAGCTATACATTTCTCCATTGTGAGATGAGGCTTCGGAATTTGAAACACTATAGAGTCATGATGGAGCAAGGAATGTTGCAAAGCATCGATTACGTCACCCACGGACAACCTCCTCCTCCTCCTCCTCCTCTCCCTTTCCCCCCTCTCCCCTCCAACACCCATCACCCCTTCCATTAACCCTATAAAAAATTTAGTTCAAAAGTTCGTCCTTCGACTCGGCAAAAAACCTGAGATAAATGGCTTTCATCGTTACAAGTTGATTTGAGTTAATTATTAATATTAATTTGTTATAATTATTATCATTATTCCACAAAAAGCGTGGAATTAGTGTGAAATATCTTATTCTTGAGATTCGAGCTGTGAATTATTTTCCACTCTTCTGTCTGCCCACTGGTAGCACACAATAGGACACTGGAGACAACAAAGTTAAATAACTACAGCAATCTAGGTCCCTGTGACGCCATTTTCTAAAAAGGCATGAAAAAACCACACATATTTTTGCACTCTACTGCAACAAAAATCACTGAATGGAGTGCTTTCAAGTTTTTTGTCAATATACTTTTAAGGTTTATTTTTTAAGTTCTTGGTCGTTTCTCCAATAGAATAATAGTGTAAACTATTAGATTATTTATGAATTTGACATGTTTTACGATTATTATTATTATATTATATTATATTAGTTGTAGCAATAGTAGTAGTAGTAGTAGTAGTAGTAGTAGTAGGTAGTAGTATTAATAGGCGATATGAAATAAAAAATTACAATATTTGTATTAGTGTACAGTTATCAATATGGTTTTATCACTTCTAAAATATCCTTGATATCTCGTTATTGGTCCTATCATTATTAACAGATTATTAGATAAACCGTTCAGTTAGTACTGCAAACGGTTAATTAAAAACAGCGACCCCAGCTATGGATTAATTTGAGAGGGAAGTAATTTTTAACAGTACAAGACTCTCAAAGTCCACATTTTGCTGATTTTAAGTTTCTGATATCCACAAGATTTCCGCTTGCGTAAATTTACTCGGTCTATAAATATATCTCCAGAGCATGTTTAAGATGTCAAAAAGCTCCCCAATCTTTTACCCATTCGTTTCAACACTGTCTTTCCCCTCGCCATCCACCTTCTCTTCTTTTCCTTTTCACTAACTTCTCCTCTACTTTCCTAGATTTCTTCTCCTACTACTCAGAAAGAGCAATTCTCGGAAAGGCGCAAAATCTTTTAGCCGTTTGCTGTTGAATGTTTCTTGTACGGAAACTTGGGACAAACTATTTTGGGGGAGTTGTGCGGCCAGCAGCACCAGCTGCTGTCTGAGATTGCCTCTTCTACCGGACTTCAATGCACTTCGGAGACTCTTTAATGACTCCTTTTGAGCAAGAAATCTTCGCCAAGTGCTTTCGCCCTAGATAAATCAACCTCTTTTTCGCCCCACTCGTACCCTCGCTCGCCCTGTCGTGGTACTGCCTTTCAAAAGTTTTCCCCCCACGACGAGAATGTCTGTCTTTCTTCTTATTTGCTCCCTCACTCCTAAATTGTCGGGAGTGATTACACGTCTTCGTCAAAAGGAGTTTTATTTGCCAGTGACTCTCCCCCCTCAGTAACTTTGCTGATAAAAATCATACTTGTTCTTTCTTTTGAGTTCTACAGCATCAATCTCCTCGCCGTGAAAAAGACGTGTGCAGACGTGTGTGCAATTCACAATACGACTCTGTATTTATAAATTTTCTTCTTTTCTTCTCTGCAAAGGAAACGTCTCCTGCCATCTGGAAACTTTTTAGAACGACTCCAGAGTAAGCTACTCTCTCCAATATGTCATTTTCTTTGTCGTCGAACTTAAGTTTAACGGTTAAGCAAATATGGCGTGAATGATAGACGAACCGTCTTCAGCTACAGCTACGAGATTCATGGCCGAGGTACGAGCGCGCCGGAAAGTTTCTGAACGGCCGAATGGAAAAGATATTAAAAATACATCAAGGAGGGAGAACGTATGGCTTCGATGCTTGGAGTTCCATTTTGCGTTCCCTTAGGGCATAAGTCTCTCTTTCAAAGTTATTTATTGGACTTAGAGAGGCTATTAGAACGAGTGGTCTTTCTGCTATACAAGAGGAAAGTACTCGGCTTCTGTGATTTCTCTGGCTTCTTCCGATGACTTTCTTTCTTTATGATGATATTATTGGAATGGAATATAGAATTTTGGCCAAAAGGCTAAGTGCTGGAACCTATGTGGTCATTCAGCACTGAAATGGAAATTGACAGTAAAAAAAGGTTTGAAAGGTGTAACAGGAAGAAAACCTGGCAGTTGAGATATGAAACAATAGTTAGGACAGGGTTTAAAGCAAAATGGGAGAAACATAATATGAATGGAGTACAGTAAAAACGAACGAAAGGGGTTGCAGCTAGGGGCCGAAGGGACGCTGCAAAAAAACCTTAAATAATGCCTATGACGGCACTACCCCCGTACGGGGGTGTGATATTTTTGCTCATTAATTGGATCGTTAAATCAATCGCCTTCAAAAGTAACTCTATATACATTTTTAATTTATTTTAAATTAAAATTACTCATTATTGCTTTCTTTAATATGTTTTTTGGCTTTTATCTGTGATGCTGGAAAAAGAAAATTGTCTGAAGTTCGAAATATTTATCCATTACTATTATTGCCTTCTATTTCCTTTCACGTGCTGTTGGCATTATCCTATGTTTACCAGTTGTTTTCAAGCCTATACATACACACTGCATATTGCATTTTCCAGTATTTTGTAATGTCATATTTATATTTTCTGCACATAATTCTTGACCATTCTACAGTTTCCATACAGAGCGCTTTGAATTTCATGTACGTCTCAGCATCTAAAGTAATGAATTCTTTCTCCTGGTTATAAAAGTAAAGAATTCTTTCTCCTGGTTATAAAAGTTCCAAGTGTATAACAAAACTGTATATGATTTTTTCTAAAGGTCATATTTTCCTATAATTATCCAAGCACAGTCATTCCATACGACTTTCATCGTCCACATTTATGTATTCTTAGATTCAGTTCCTTCGGTTTTATTACACATTTCTTGCTGTAATATCTTCATTTCGTGTGGAATCCATGACCTTTTTTCATCTTCCCATCTGATGTCATATTGAACATCAGTAATATTTCACACCGTTTTTTAGAATTTACAAAAGCATTGCGGCGCCCTTGTATCGTTTACCGATATCCTATTGCATCTCGGATAGCCATGCATGCGTTTATTTGATATTATTATCAGGAGCAAAATATCCAGTTGGTTCTTTCTGACATTTAACCAATACATCTGTTTCTCATACTTTTGCCTGAAGGTACAAAAATGTTTGTTTTCCCCCTCATTCAAGAGAACTCACTTGGGGATTTGTAGGTCATTATATATATATATACACATACACACACATACACATATATATATATATATATATATATATATATAAATTATATGCTTATATATATGTATATATATATATATATATATATATATATATATATATATATTCCTAATAATTTTGTTGCTAATGACATCCTGTTTATGTTTACATTCAAATTCAGGTAGCTGTGCTTTGGCAGATATTTACTTGCATTTTGCACGTTATTGTAATAGTACATGTGGAATTATAATAAGAAATATCAACTAGATACTTGAAAGAAAGATATCTTGCGCGGTATAAAAATTGTATGTAAGATATTGTTTTATTCTATTTAGAAAGCACTTTGATACGAAAGATATATATACCTCAGTTATGACATGCCGGTCAGACAAAGATCTCTCTCACTCTCTCTCAAAATGCCCCCCCAAAAAAACTATGGCATCCAGACAGCACGCTTCTTACTCTCATTCCAAGCCTGTCTCCTGAGAAACAATACTTCAACCATACTTCATCCGATGGAAAAATGGCGTCGCAAAACGCCGCCACCGCCGCCGTCATTTCCGCGTCCCTACTTGTCCTCGCTAGATTAAAGCGATAATATTTTTTCGGTGACATATGACCCTGCGGCGGCGTGTCCTCGAGGGCCACTTGGAGCGGTGATCTATATACGCGCTTTTGAAGATACGCCTCCTCCTCCTCCTCTTACTACTCCTCCTCCTCCTCCTCCCCCACTTACTCCTCCTCCTCCTCCTCCACTTACTCCTCCTCCTCCTCCTCCTCCTCCTCCTCCTCCTCCTTCCCCTCCCCCTCCCCTCCCCTCCTCCTCCTCCTCCTCCTCCTCCTCCTCCTCCTTCCAGACAGTCGGCGAATAACAGCCGTCGCAAATCCATTTCAAAGGGGATTGCCCAGAGCGATTCTGGTGGCGAATGCAGACAGCTTTGACCGATGGTTCTTATCATCCCGGTGCTGCTGGGGTGGACTGTTTGTCTTGCCTTTTATCCTCTTCTTTTCGTGATCCGTCTTCTTCTTCTTCTTCTTCTTCTTGGATGTCTTATTCTCCTCTTTTCCATTATCCTCCTTCTTCTTCTTCTTGGATTTATTATTCTCCTCTTTTCACTATCCTTCTTCTTCTTCTTCTTGGATTTCTTATTCTCTTTTCATTACCCTTCTTCTTCTCTTCTTCTTCTTCTTGGATTTTTTATTCTGCTCTTTTCATTATCCTTCTTCTTCTTCTTGAATTTCTTATTCTCATCTTTTGACTATCCTTCTTATTCTTCTTGGATTTCTTATTCTCCTCTTTTCATTATCCTTCTTCTCTTCTTTTTCTTCTTGGATTTCTTATTCTCCTCTTTTCATTCTTCTTCTTCTTCTTCTTCTTCTTCTTCTTCTTCTTCTTCTTCTTCTTCTTCTTGGTTTTCAGTTTCCTGAGCAAATGGGATTTCTTGAATGTAAGGTTTTGAATGCAGAGGTATTCATATCTGTCCGTTTTAATGGGGTGAATATATCAGAGAAAGTACTGTTTGTCAGTTTTCATGCTTTGCATGAATAAGTATCATCTTTTTTAGTTTTCTGTAAAAGAAAACTGTTGTGCCGGCTTTGTCTGTCCGTCCGCAGATTTTCTGTCCGCCCTCCGATCGTAAAACCTACTGAGGCTAGAGGGCTGCAAATTGGTGAGTTGATCATCACCCTCCAATCACTAAATATATCAAATTGCAGCCCTCTAGCCTCAGTAGTTTTTATCTTTCTTAAGGTTAAATTTAGCCATAATCGTGCATCTGGCAACGATATAGGACAGGCCACCAACGGCCCGTGGTTAAAGATTCATGGGCCGTGGCTGATACAGCGTTATACCGAGACCACCGAAACATACTGTACAGTAGATCTACTGTATTTTCGGTGGCCTTGATTATACGCTGTACAGAAAACTCGATTGCGGCGAAGAAACTTCGGCGCATTTTTTGCTTGTTGTATTAGACATGGACTTATATATGTATATATATATATATATATATATATATATATATATATATATATATATATATATATATATATATATATATATATATATATATATATATATATATATATATATATATTTTAATCTATTTTTCTTCTTCTTTTCACCTACTCTGACATGCTCTGCGTGTTTTCCCATTTTCCGCCTTTTCAGTTCTTCTTTTTTGTTTCATATACTAAGCGATAGTTTACTATGGTTTCTATCTTATATTCTTTCATTCGCACTCAACATCCATGTTATGTATATAATATATATATTATATATATATATATATATATATATATATATATATATATATATATATATATATATATATATATATATATATATATATATATATATATATATATAATATATTATACTGCTTTGTGGCATAACAATTACAAACACAATCCTATAAAGATCATGATAAAGATTCAATACGAAATGACACATTAGTGCTAAATAATAAGAAAGAATGATCTAGTGCTTGATGAATTATGTGCATATATCTTTGGCCATTTTCCCCTGCTTATTTCACCAGAGACTGAGCAATAATTCAGTTGCATTTTAGTTATGAGATACATACTAATTTCAGGGTAAATAATGACACCTAATTCGGCAAGGCTGGCCACTCAAAAAATAATTAACGACGCGAGTGTCTAGAAATATGAACAGTGCTTTTGCGTCTTTTTGAAAATGTTTTGGTGTGTTCACAAAGAGATGAAGTAAGAATACAGAACTTACCTTTTATCCTACTATCGTATATAAGCATTCAGGAATTATAGCCGAAGCAAGAATACATAGATTGTACAGCATACGCCCGAAATTTACCCAGCCGAAAAGGATGTGTAATGTTTCCAATTATTCTCCTGCGCAGTTACTGACTCTTAAGTTTATTATTATTATTATTATTATTATTATTATTATTATTATTATTATTATTATTATTATTATTATTAAAATTTACTACCATATTTAAGAAGTTTAGTATTGTCTTCCATTCACTTTTCCACTTTCTTATAATCGCACCTTTCCTTCTCACTTTAATTGAATTTTGCTTAAAATAATCCCGATGGTCCCTTGATTATTCAACCTAAATAATGAGAACATGAGGTTATAAATATAAGTAATAGTATTTCACTCTATATCAGTTATTAATAATATATCTCATTCAAATTGGCGGATTAAGTAACAAGTGTAAATTCCGACGTATTTTGTAAAACTTAACATTAAAATTTATTCTGAACTAAAAAAGTATTAGATAATTATTTCAAATGTTTTGTGAATATTACGGAATTCTAAAAGGGGAAGTACCTCATAGGACTAATGCCGGCTTAAACGGGATTTAACTGAATATTTCAAATTACTGTGACATTCAGGATCAAAGACTTTGGATATATTTGATTATTCTCTGCCGTGCAGAGACTTTAGATAGGGCATTTATTTTACTACTACTACTACTACTACTACTACTACTACTACTACTACTACTACTACTACTACTACTACTATTATTATTATTATTATTATTATTATTATTATTATTATTATTATTATTATTAAACCCGATGTACTTTCTCTTTAATCTTCTACATTATTATTATTATTATTATTATTATTATTATTATTATTATTATTATTATTATTATTATTATTATTATTATTATTATTATTGTTATTATTATTATTATTCAGAAATTAATCCCTGTTCATAAACAACAAGTCCAAATGGACCACTGACTTGAAATTCCAGCGTCCAAAGAATATGATTTTCATTTGAAAGGAGGGACAGAAGGTAATAGGGAATACAGAAAAATGGGATTAGTAAATAGAAAAGAAAAAAACAAATGAACAAATTAATAAATAAATAGATAAAAATAAAACCCGATTTTCCCTCACAAAAAAATCTGAAAAGATTTCAGTCTGTTTTTTTTAAATGTCAAAGTAAAGTTTTTTATATATAAGTACTGGAGACTCCTTCAACAAGAAACAAAAAAAAAAAGTAAACTCTAGCTGGTATTGACAGCTTCTTAACAAAGAAGAGAGACAGAGGGAGAAAGAAAAAAAAAGACAGGAACCGTTAGGTGTGAGTATTTCTTATATGACCTTTTTTATATCTTAACAATCTTATTGGAAAACTGACATAGCGCATGAGTTTTTATTGGAAACGGAGAGAGAGAGAGAGAGAGAGAGAGAGAGAGAGAGAGAGAGAGAGAGAGAGAGAGAGAGAGAGAGATGTATCTTTTCTATGACCTATTTTATATCTTAACAATCTTATTGGAAAACTAACGTTGCTATGATATTTTATATTTTATTTATTGGAAACGAGAGAGATTTTATTTAGAAGAGAGAGAGAGAGAGAGAGAGAGAGAGAGAGAGAGAGAGAGAGAGAGAGAGAGAGAGAGAGAGAGAGAGAGAGAGAGAAGTAAGTATTTTTCTATAACCTATTTTATATCCTAGCAATCTTATTGGAAAACTAACACTGCGTATGTTTTATTTGTTGGAAACGAGAGAGAGAGAGAGAGAGAGAGAGAGAGAGAGAGAGAGAGAGAGAGAGAGAGAGAGAGAGAGAAAAGACAGGGCCCGTTAGGTGTGTAAGTATTTTTTCTATGACCTTTTTTATACCTCTACAATATTATTGGAAAACTGACGTTGCGTATGGTTTTTTTTATTGGAAATGCAGAGAGAGAGAGAGAGAGAGAGAGAGAGAGAACAGACAGGGCCCGTTAGGTGTGAGTATTGCTTATATGACTTTTTTTATATCTGTCGTTGCTTATGGGCTTTTGTTGGAGAGAGAGAGAGAGAGAGAGAGAGAGAGAGAGAGAGAGAGAGAGAGAGAGAGAGAGAGAGAGAGAGAGAGAGAGAATGTTTTTGATTATTTAGCTGCAAAAGAAAAATATAAAAGTGGAAATCTCAATGGTTACGTGGAGGGGACATGGATGGCCTCTGCATTTTAACTTTTTTTTTCTGAGAGAGAGAGAGAGAGAGAGAGAGAGAGAGAGAGAGAGAGAGAGAGAGAGAGAGAGAGAGAGAGAGAGATTTCCATCTGCTGGAGGAGCATTTTCCACGGTGGTCTTCATTCTCTCTCGAGATACTGTCAAATATTTCTTCTTTGAAAATCTAACGCCTAAATTTTTTGCCTGTGTGAATACTGGTTCCTGTCTTCAGGATACACTAATTCTTCTCTATCTCGATTCCGTTCTATATTTTCCAGAAGAAACTAGAATGCGAAATGGTAAAAAAAAATTGTAACGGGAGCGTTTGTCCACAATCGAGATATTTTTTATTGAACTATTTTTATAGGTATTGTGATTGCGAAAGTCGATTGTCTTACTTTTCTTCCTAAGAAAAAAAACTTTCTAAAAACTGCTATATGAAACTATCTTTAAATATGATATAAGGTTCAGGATAAGAGATGGAAATATAATCTAATTAGTAATCCTGAAATAAACAAGAGAACAATGTCACGAATGATAAAGGTCGTAGTAATTGAGCTGATTTCACCTGAACTTCACTCTGTGGTGATCTTAAGTTCAATCCACACTTACTGTTTGATAGATTTCACTGCTAAACACTACCATACCGTCCGTGTGAGCTAGGGATGAGAGGTTTCGGAGGTAACTTAGGTCTAACTATCGAGTTTTCAGCAGCAAATGCCTGGTTCTCAGGTCCTTACTTGGGTGGAGAGGGAACTTGGGAACTGATCACATGTGTATATGATCGGTTGTTTAGACATTACGTACAGTGCAATGCAGTCCCTAAAATATTTAAGAGCTGTAGAAAAAGTTAAGTATACCTTAGTTTAACCAGACCATTGAGCTGATTAACAGCTCTCCTAAGGCTGGCCCGAAGGATTAGACTTAATTTACGTGGCTAAGAGCCAACTGGTTACCTAGCCAAGGGTCCCTACAGCTTATTGTGGAATCCGAACCACATTGTAGCGAGAAATGAATTTCTATCACCAGAAATAAATTCCTCTAATTCTTCATTGGCCGGCCGGAGACTCGAACTCGGGCCTAGCGAGTGCTAGGCGACAACTCTACCGACACTCCCAACGAGGAACTAAAAGAGGAACGTGGATGTTTTCTCTTAGGGGACCAAAACACAGAAGAAAAAGAAACTTTAGGTTTTTTAAATCTTGGTACATTTTGCTAGGTGGATCACATTTTTTTTCTCTGGTTTCAGGCAAGGTCAAATAGGTTTTTTTCACGGCATAGAATAAATTATTTTCTGAACAAAAGAGATACGACAATTCTAGTAGATTTGCAAGAGTCCTGCATAAATGCAGTAGGTATAACTGACTAATGTTTTGAATGAATGATTAAGTTACTTATAGGGTTGACCCAAACGATATGACACAGAAAAAACAAGACAGAACAGGCTCAGTGTTACGGTTATGAAAACAGTAATCTCCCCCTCGATATAAAATCAAAGAAAAAAATTCTCACTGTCATGGCAAGCACAAATTGTGTAAAACAAGTAATAAACATGCTCCAACAGAAGTAAATGGAAAGAGAGAGTTGTTTAAGCATCCAAGATAGGGACATATTTCTTGCAGATTGAGCTCAGAGGATTTGAAGTAAAGGAAAACAGACCAAATACCAAAAGCCTGTTCATGGCGACCAGCAACAAGTGCAGAGGGTTAATTTTTGTATCATTTCAACTCGTGAGGCAGAAGATAAAAGAATAAAGTGAATGTGTAAACAGTGGGAAAAAATGGATAATGTCTCTTGAACTAAGGAAACTGTGGCTGAAGCAGAAAACAATAATAACAGAATACAGTAGAACATGTGTACAAGTAAAGTTGACGTTAGACATCTGAAGAATATTTGGAGGAGATGAGCAACTGAATTCTAAAAAGAATACTATTTTAGGAACCAGAAGCTAGAAATAAACAATAAACTGAGACTGGTTCCTAGGCTACCTACGTCGATGATGTGACATGAAGAGAGGTCTGTCCTACTTTCGGCTAAATAAGGGAGGAACCAATACTGCTAATGGCTGAATCCAATCTCTGCCCATCGTTAGATTTATACATTAGCAAAGGCAAAAAAAAAGAAAAAAACTGATAAAGGAAGTTCTTGTACGTGAGCTAACCTTCCAAGGGAATGGACGAGTTATGAGGAAGTGAGCCGGTCTCTGGATATATTTAATATGTGTTTAAACATATTTAAGTTCATAAGAAATAAGTTTACAAGTAACATTCAAATTGTACCCAAAACAGAAGATCTTAGGATGTTTATATTAGTCTCACAGTTTAACAACGTAAAAATAACATGGATGTAGATTATTGAGTACATTCCCAATTAATAATAATAATAATAATAATAATAATAATATAGAAATCCACAATGGTGTAAGTGTACATATATATTCAAAATATAATATATATACAAAAAGAGAGCTTTAAAAACCTGCTCGACTCTCGTTTACAAGGAGAATCGAGCAGCTTCTCGAAGGATCTCGTTTTGTATATATATATTTAATATATAATACAAATAATTTCTTCAAATACTTATAATATGAGATTTTTATGAATAATAATAATAATAATAATAATAATGATAATAATAATAATAATAATAATAATAATGATAATAATTTTATAATAATAATAATAATAATAATAATAATAATAATAATAATGGAGCAGTATCGGACTACTGTAACTGTAGTGACTTATTCTATTATGAGACTTTCATGAATAATAATAATAATAATAATAATAATAATCAAAATAATAATAATAATAATAATAATAATATGTCTTATTAAAAAATGGCTGTATTAGAATTTATCTTATATAGTGTCTTTTTCTATTCTCCTTATGATTCGCTTTTCAGGCTCAGTGATGTTAGTCAGTAACTGGCCGATATTCATGTTGGAAAAGGACAGTGTGCGGAATATTGGAAGTCTTTATTACAATATTCAATCAGAAATCGTTCGTCTGGGTTCAGGTTCTATTGCCAGGTACCGTCGACATGTTTCGACCAGCTCGTTGGTCATCCTCTGGACGTGGTTGCAGGAGGTCTGAAGAAACGAGGTTTGGTATTTATAGGGGAGGTCATGATCGGTGCTGAATTATGATTGGCTGCCCGGGGCATGTACCCTCGGGCGGAGCCTTCCCATCAAGTTCTGTTTTCGTCTTGCGTGCGAGCGGCGTTGTAGTGCTGAGGATGAAGAGAAAATTTCGATCCTCGGATTCAATTTTGATTTGCTCGTACGCTATGGGGATCGCTCGGTGCATGTCTTAAGGTTTCTTGCGTAATGTTGAGTGTTGGTTTCTCCTTCCCAATGTGCAATGCTTCCAAGAGGCGTAGGCGGCGGTGGTCGGTTTCAATTACTTCGATGTTCGTGATTATGTCTTTTCTTATTTTCTGGTTAATAATTAATAGCCCCCTCTTGGGCGTGGCAGGAAATCCTTTTAATGGTGGTCATACCGATAAGAACCCGGGCATCCTCGGACAGGGCATAAGTATAATGTTGGTTTTCTTCAAGGGGTCCTGCTGAATACCAGGCTGCTCGTCTTTCTGCTCTTAATATAATAATACCAGATGTATGTTTCTGTTGGAGTCAACAGACGAACGATTTCTGATTGAATATTAATAAAAGATAATAATAATGTCCTTTTTCCAACATGAATATCGGGGACTGACTAACATCGCTGAGCCTGAAAAGCGAATCATAAAGAGTGACTTATTTCTATCTTTTACCTGTTTGAGACTTTCATGAATAATAATAATAATAATAAATAATATAATAATAATAATAATAATAATAATAATAACAATAATATTATTATTATTATTATTATTATTATTATTATTATTATTATATTAGTAATAATAATGATAGTGATGATGATGGAACAATACAGTCCCACTGTAAATCAGTTATTGCTTTTTGCCCTCTAACTATGTACACTTTTTTTTTACTTGCATCGTGGCAAAGAAGAAACGAAGGAGATCGGATGTGATAGATGCTGTAAACAGTCCCATCTATATGCTAAACAACTTGCCCACTATAAAGGAGGATGCTGTCTGAACAATGGTTACACGGTGGGTCGTTACGAATTTTTATTCTCTCTCTCTCACTCTTTGCCTTTTTACAATGACTGTGTTCATCTCTCTCTCTCTCTCTCTCTCTCTCTCTCTCTCTCTCTCTCTCTATATATATATATATATATATATATATATATATATATATATATATATATATATATATATATATATATATATATATGTATAATAATGTCCATCTTCAAAGACTTCTCTCTCTCTCTCTCTCTCTCTCTCTCTCTCTCTCTCTCTCTCTCTCTCACGTCTGTGTTCATTTACCAAGAGAGAAATCGTCATTTAATGAAAACGAAAAACGCTTCAAATGTTTCCTCACACGAAATAAAAAAGACGAAATCTAATCGAACCTTACACAGGGAATGACATACTTCCCTTCCACCCTCGAGAATATTTCCGTTATGAATATCAAACGAACGTTTTACACTTTTGGAAAAGAAGTTGGAGGCGGGGAGAGGGGGGGGATTGATCAACGATCAAAACCTGAGCGATACATTTTTTCTTGCTTATTTCATGGTATTTACGTCAAGATATTTCGTTGTGAAGTTGATTTAAATATCTAAGCAAGGTAGAAAAGTTCTTAGGGCTTAAACGTTTATTTTCGTTCTTTGCTGTTCGTTATTTTACCGTTCGGCAAAATACACACTATAACTCCTTAGAAATACTGCGAAGAAAATATTTTATAGAACACCGGCTATACTTCGAAATTAGAACGCTAAAAGGCCGAATACAACCATTAAAGATCTGTGAACAATGGAGATAAAAGAGGGAAAAATCTAATTAATTGCCTCTTGTAACATTTATAAAAATAAAAAAATAAATTTTTTTTGGGGGGGAACATGTACCATCATGAATATCTTCCTTTTGGATTGTGCTTTCGAAATGTACCAACTTGACAAAATTGCAAGATAATATTTTTTGTCCTAGATTTTTCATGGATGTTATCCTCCTAAAGATATTAACAGTGTTTCATCACCTGTTTATACATTAATGTATATGAGTCCCCAGTCGTTCTTAATATAGAATTCCATTTCACCACACACACACACACACACACACTCACATCACAAGCAGGCTGAATACAAGTCGACGACTCAGTTGTAAACATAACCACTGCTTCGTACGATTACCCAGCATTTGACAAAGATTCGCCCTCCTATCATGGTCGTTCACGTGTTGACAACCTCTGTGTGATATATTTGGGATAAGTAGCAGTCCTGTGTTGATGGTGTGTTCTACTGTGGTGTGTACTCACTGTTATGTGATCGTCATACAAATTGCGCATTTCTCCACTCGCAAAATCTTGATATGCCTACACCATCTGCTCATCCGGCTTTCAAATGTTTCGTGTCATGGTTTACTAAAATTTTATTCCCTGCTGCACTCTTTACATTTAATCATTTATACCCCTCGTATTTGCTGCTATAATTTTACGGATTTAGGATACATAATCTTTTATTTCTTAGCTACGTGAATTCAAAAAGTGAGAGTGTATTTTTCAGTTTAGGTGTGTGTGTGTGTATGTGTATGTATGTATATATGTATGTATGTATGTACATGTATGTATATATATGTATGTATGTATGTATATATATATATATATATATATATATATATATATATATATATATATATATATATATATATATATATATATATGAGTTTTTCACGGTTAAATACCGGACGGTTATCGTGGCTAATCTCATCAAACCGTCATGAATGCAGGAATGTTGCGCCATGGAGAATAACAATGAGTACGCGAGCTTCAATAAGGAGTTGGTAAAGTATGAAAGCAAGATAAAAGAGGATGTATATGCATAGTGCGTTATTTAGCTCAAGTTGTAAAGAAACTTTATGATGTCTACAGAGCACCTTTTATCAGATTATTGTTGAATATACTGCAGGAAGTTGAGGAGGTGTTTGCAACGTACTAGCTAACTATTTCTTGAGGAAATCATCTTGAATGCTCGTGGTATTGTGTTATAAGATTATATATATACATATATATATATATACATACATAAATATATATACATAGAGATATACATATATATACATACATATACTGTATATATGTATATATATATATATATATATATATATATATATATATATATATATATATATATAAACTTACATCATTGTTTCACGAGAGTTCAAGATAATTTTCCTAGGAAATAGGTAGCTAGTAACTTGCAAACACCTCCCTAACTTCTTGTAGTATCTTCAACAATAATCTGATAAAAAGTGCTCCGTAGACATCGTAGAGTTTCTTTACAACCTGAGCTATGGAACGCACTTTGCATATACATCTCCTTTTGTCTGGATCTTCACACTTTACCAACTCATTACTTAATCTCGCGATCTCATTATTATTCTACACGGCGTAGCATTTCTGGTTTCATGATGGGTTGATGAGATTATCCAAGATAACGGTCTAGTACGCAACCTTAAAACTCATCGTTGCAACACGGGTTTAATTTGCATAATTGGGAGGTCGTAGTCTTTTTAGCATCACCATTTCCCAACGCCCCGTAGGGGAGCAATGCCGTCAGTGCACCTCATGCGGTGCACTGTAGGCATTACTTTAGGTTCTTTGCAGTGTCCCCTCGGCCCCTAGCTGCAACCCCTTTCGTCCCTTTAACTGTGCCTCCTTTCATATTCACTTTCCTCCTTCTTACTTTCCACACTCTTCTAACAACTGATTCATAGGGCAACTGCGAGGTTTTCCTCCTGTTACACCTTTCGAACCTTTTACTGTCAGTTTCCGTTTCAGCGCTGAATGACCTCGTAGGTCGCAGCGCTTGGCCTTAAGCCTAAATTCTGTACTCATTTCAATTCAATTTCCCAAGGGATTAGGAGTCTCTCAGACTATACTCTTTTCAGCATCATCATTCCCTTAGGGATTACCACTCTGTTAAGAAAGATACCCAGCGTGGGTTGCACCTCCTGCCAACAACAGGCTTATAGCAACAAGGCAGACACATCGAGTCGTGTCTCAAGAAGTCGTTGGCTCTAACGAACTGAGGTGACAGATGGCCCGGGGTGCTGATTGGGCTACCATTTTGGGAAAGGGTGACTGGACCCCTTTTTCTCTTTTTTTTATATGTATTAGTTTTCTTTTCACAAAAGGGGCACACGAAAGTCAGGTAAAAATAGAGGCGGGTGCCATAAATAGAGCATAAGTAGGTACGGAGAGAGAGAGAGAGAGAGAGAGAGAGAGAGAGAGAGAGAGAGAGAGAGAGAGAGAGAGAGACGGGGGGAATACAGAGAGAGAGAGAGAGAGAGAGAGAGAGAGAGAGAGATAGAGACTGAGAGAGCAGAGAGAAGGAGAGAGAAAGTGAGAGAAACTGGCAGAGAGAAAGAGAGAGAAACAGGCAGAGAGAGAGAGAGAGAGAGAGAGAGAGAGAGAGATACTGAGAGAAAGAGAGATAAACAGGCAGAGAGAGAGAGAGAGAGAGAGAGAGAGAAACAGGCAGAGAGAAAGAGATACACTGAGAGAGAGAGAGAGAGCGCGCGATACTGAGAGAAAGAGAGATAAACAGGCATAGAGAGAGAGAGAGAGAAACAGGCAGAGAGAAAGAGATATAGAGAGAGAGAGAGAGAGAGAGAGAGAGAGAGAGAGAGAGAGAGAGAGAGAGAATATGTAGGTCAGCATCTGCGCTTAACGAGAGGACCTTTGGGAAAACAGCACGATTTATGGCCGCAAAGGAAACTCAATTTTGAATGAAAATATAGACAGCGTTTGAAAAAAGGGCAAAAAATGTCTGTAACCTGCAATTTCTAATATCGAATGACAATACCGACATGAAATACGATAAACAAAGATTTGACGAACCTTTCCCACTGAATGATTTATTACAAAAAATGGTTTTCAGGAATAAAATTTAAAAAAAACAATAAAAAAAAAGAGAGAGAAAGGGAAACAAAAGGTTTAAAGAGAACTAACCGGGTCACACCTATCAGTAATTCTCATAATCGGCTGTAAAATTACGTGTTATTTCTTTTTTTTTAATATAATCTTTTTTCGGGAATTCTTAATGACGTCAAAGGTGAGGGATTTCTATTGTTCTTTCCAAATTATTTTTATTCCTCCTGAGAACTCAGAATTTGCTCTTTCCAATCAAGAAAGATCGGATGTCATTCTGCTTGATTAGTGTCACGTGTCGCTCGCTCTTTCTTTCTGTCGCTACCAGTCTCTCATGTCAATTTTGAATACAATTATTTTTGGGAAATTTTCCCTCTTTATGATCAATGAACTTAGTTTAACTTTTACAGATATATTCTTATAACCGAGTTAAAAAAAAAAAAAAACGTTAAAAAATCAACTTCAAAAATCCTCTCTATCTCTCTTTTCTGTTACTGTCTATCTGTCTGTCACACTGAATGTCTCTCTCTTTCTCTCTGTCTGCCTGCCTGCCTGTCCTCTCTCTCTCTCTCTCTCTCTCTCTCTCTCTCTCTCTCTCTCTCTCTCTCTCTCTCGCTGTGACTGTCTGTCTGTCTGTCTCTAACTCTCCCGTGCTGCTGCTGCTCTTTTTGCGTTGCCTATTATTAGAACTGTATTTTTCTTTATGGTCTGCTGACACTATATATATATATATATATATATATATATATATATATATATATATATATATATATATATATATATATATATATATATATACATATATATATATATATATATATATATATATATATATATATATATATATATATATATATATATATATATATATATATATATATATATATATATATATATATATATATATATATAGAGAGAGAGAGAGAGAGAGAGAGAGAGAGAGAGAGAGAGAGAGAGAGAGAGATATAGATAGATAGATATAGATATATATATATATATATATATATATATATATATATATATATATATATATATATATATATATATATATATATATATATATATATATAGAGAGAGAGAGAGAGAGAGAGAGAGAGAGAGAGAGAGAGAGAGAGAGAGAGAGAGAGAGAGAGAGATAGATATAGATATATATATAT
>NC_089767.1:24107008-24109508 GCF_040412425.1 Macrobrachium rosenbergii | reverse complement strand
AGCCATCTAGCCTCAGTAGTTTTTATTTTATTTAAGGTTAAAGTTAGCCATAATCGTGCACCTGGCAACTATATAGGGCAGGCCACCATCGGGTCGTAGTTAAGGATACATGGGCCGCGACTCATACAGCATTATACCGAAACCACCAAAAGATAGATCTATTTTCGGTGGCCTTGATCATACGCTGTACAGAAAACTCCATTGCTCCGAAAAAACTTCGGCGCATTTTTTACTTGTTTTATTTATTTCCTTTTATTTCCCTTATCGCTCAAATACATCAGTGTTAGGAGAACTACATTGATAAATGACACTTTTTTCCCCTTTGCAAAGGAAGACAGGATGTCTGTGCAGCCTAACAAAAATTCTTGACCCTGTTACATGTAACTGTCATTTATTCATTTGCAATCATAGACTGCTTGCCAAGGTAATATAATGCATAGCCTGAAAACCATGAAAAAGTAATAACTAGGTTAAGCTTTAATGTTCCTAAACTCATTAAGTAACGCTGATCGTCCCTGACTAAACGGCTCGACGCGTATGAAATTATATTTTATGTAGTAATTAAAGAGGCCAGTGTTTCAAAACTTTTTTCCTTTTTAATCTTTGTATTGGGAGAATGGTTTGAAATATCCCAAATGGTTGATGGACTGTATATCAGAGAAAGTGTTGTCATTCTGGTTCTGCTGAGATGATTTGGATTCAAGTCCTTAAGGATCGTTCAGTTCACAAGAAAATTAAGTATTTTAAAATTCTGGGCAGGTATTAAGGTAGGCAGGTGTCTGTTACTATACTAGTCTCTGAAGGTACGCACTCTAAATAACCTAAAAATAAGTTTTACATTTGCTATTCATAGTTACAAATTACGTAAATGTATTTTTCCATGACCTCCCAGATATTTTAGCTACCGAATTACCTAACATTTAGAAACTGTGACCCAACTGTTAATTAGGTTTTCTGGCATCAATCAGTAACTTGCCACAAATATTCACACCTAATAGCTCATATTAGTGACAAAATAGAAACCGCCTAAGTTATTGACCTTACGGCACCGCCTTCAGGAAGCTTGGTATTTGACATCATTACTGGCTGTTTGATGCACATTTTGGCGGTAAGGTATTCGTCGTGTGCAATATAACTGGAACTGGGTATGTCATCAGGTTTGCCAGATATAATCCTGATAGTGGTTATTTGCGACCAGTACGAATTTCTTCAGGAAAAAAAGGATAAAGGATACCCTCATTGCCCGTTTATCTTTGGTAATCACGGAAAAAAAAATATTTTCAGATACATAGTTATGCCTAAATTATTGCATTTGTTTCTTGCGAAGGCTATTTTAGAAACGGAACCTTGTAATGCGATTAATTAGTTTAGTTAAAGGCTATGTGATAAAAAAATTTCAATAATCTTAGAAATAATTACTAAGAGAAAACAAAGTGACACGGATCTGGGCGCAGGGCATTGGAAAACATCTTTTTGGTGCTACAGTGGAGAGATTACTGAAAAGATACGAGCCAACTCGTTTCAAGTGATAAATACGAGAAATCACCGCATAGACTCTCGTGTCTAACGTCACGTCAAAAAGGGAAAAATAATGATAAAATAACAATACTGAAGATTTAGATATTAACAAATAAGAAATATAAAAATGGGAAAAGAATAAAACCTACTAATATATAAATATATATATATATATATATATATATATATATATATATATATATATATATATATATATATATATGTGTGTGTGTGTGTGTGTGTGTGTGTGTGTTTGTGTGTGTATGTGTTTATATGTATGTATGTTTAACATGAAAATTGGTGTACCCCCCCCAGGCATGAAATTTTTCTGGATTCGCTAGTGCCTATGGTAATAACAAGGAAAGGTGCAAATGGCCAGAAAACCACAGTGATAGCAAGGAAACAACCGAACTGTTTGGTATTAATGGGAAAAAGTAAGGTTTTCATGTCCATGCAAAAAGCAAGTGGTAAAGGTTTAGAACAATTTCCAAAACGTAGTCATAAAAAGACCGGACGGAGAAGAACGAGATGAAAATAAAAAGTCGAATAATTCTGAAAAAAAAAAAAGAATATAAACTTTAAATCAGTTTACTTACTGGTTGTGAGTTTTAAAAGGCAGGTATCAGTCCTCTTACCTGTAATAGAAAAAAAGGGAATATTAGAAAACATTAGGTAATTCAGAGGTGAACTGGGATGTTTTACACCTGTAATAGACGCTCATACAAAGGGCAATAAATAAGGATTAAAAATGAAGAAACTACAAGAGAATTAAAAAAAAATTTGCCTGAAGTGATAAGAAAGCCAATGTTTATAGGAACTAGCAGTGACATGGCTGGAAGTCCAGAAAACCAGGGGACAAGATTATGTAGAATTTCAAAATCACAAAAAATATTTTCGTAGTGTTACGGTAAATAAAGTATAAAGATAAAACCTCAAGAATGCTTACGATAACCACAATTTTAAAAAAGAAGTCGGTTTTAAA
>NC_089767.1:24087008-24099508 GCF_040412425.1 Macrobrachium rosenbergii | reverse complement strand
AGCACCAAGGAGGGAGAAGTGGGCAAGGGAAATAAGGGATTAGAGTAACTAGGAAATGGCGTAGCAACAACTTGTCTACTGTAAGCAATACAGCAACGTAAAATGACACTTAATCTGTAGTGGAGTGGATATATTGCTGACCTGGTGTATCACTGGCCAGCGGCTCAAATCCTCCAAGGAGGAGGAAGTTGGCCCTTGCCTAAAAAAAAAAAAAAAAAAAAAAAAAATTTAAGTATATCTTAGTTTAACCAGACCACTGAGCTGATTAACAGCTCTCCTAGGACTGGCCCGAAGGATTAGATTTATTTTACATGGCTAAGAACTAACTGGTTACCTAGCAGCTGTGGAACCCGAACCACATTATGACGAGAAATGAATTTCTATCACCAGAAATAAATTGCTCTAATTCCTCATTGGCCGGTAATAATATATATATATATATATATATATATATATATATATATATATATATATATATATATATATATATATATATATATATATATATATATATATATATATATATATATATATATATATATATATATATATATGTATATATATATATATATATATATATATATATATATATATATATATATATATATATATATATATATATATATATATATATATATATATATATATATACAATATATATATATATATATATATATATATATACACACACAATATATATATGCTGTGTCCTATAAAACGGATCCTCGCAATCATGCTATGCCTGACTTCATGAAGGAAGTTTTCCGTTCATTTACTCTAATGATTGAAGTTTTATTTTTCCCTAATTGTCAAGACTTTGTTACAGAGGCTATTTTGAATTTTTCGAAGAGGCGTTGCATTAGTTCATATCTGATCGTATATTCATCAACTTTTGTAAGTGTATCACTCATGTCACATTATGTCGTCATTTTTCTTTTGAAAACTATTAAGACTTTACAAAATTCTTATTTATAGATTACATGTTTAGACTTAAAATTCCTTCTTATTATTCTACGATACCCAATACTGTCATGGATTATATTCGTTAACCATTTTTGGTTGAAATATCACTACGATTTATATAAACATTTTTCATACATTTTTAATACTGTACATTTGGTAGTGATGTTGACATAACAGCTAATCCATTCCTATTGCTTAATGGTCCTTATAGTGTGCTCACTGACAAATTTTTATCAAATTTTATTTGCATACTTTTGTCGCTGGTTCAATTTTTAATGTTTTTTTTTTTACTATTTTTCTCCATATAATTACGGTCATTACCATTATTATGAATCCTATTTTTTCTACTTCTTCAGCAACTGTATGGATATTGCCGATTATTATTTTTATCATGTTACCTTATGTATCTAGATTGTGTATTGTACTGTATTTGTATAATCCATGAATATGGCCATAAGCTGCAATAAAGATTATTATTATTATTATTATTATTATTATTATTATTATTATTATTATTATTATTATTATTATTATTATTTACGTTGCATCCGTAATAAATTCTCATATATCTCTGTTTTTATTTTAGAATATATCTTTCTGTCGGAAGGAATAATTAAGACATCACATTAATTCTCTCTGCTGTATGACATTTTCACGGTCGAATATTTCTCAGTTACTCAAAGCACACCAGCAATCCTCCAATGGAGTCTCTATGACTGGATCGGCTTCCCTAGATTCCTGTTCTAAAAATAATCCCCCGGGTCGAATTTCTCCTGACTCCTATCGCCTTCCTTCTTTTAAATTGCTGGAGTGTCTCGTCCTACATTGTTTGATCTTTCTGTTCTTTTCTTTATCTGTGTTCTTTTTTTTTTTATTCCTTTATACTTGGATTAGGAAAACAGCATTTTATTGCTCGTAACCTGAGAGAGAGAGAGAGAGAGAGAGAGAGAGAGAGAGAGAGAGAGAGAGAGAGAGAGAGAGAGAGAGAGAGAGAGAGAGAGAGAGATGTTTAGGGTTCTTCATGTGTCTTTTCCACGGTTCCATATCGATTCTGCTGGGGTATCTCGTCCTAAATTGTTTGATCTTGCTATTCTTTTCTTTATTTGGTTTTTTTTATATTTGGATTAGAAAAATATAATTTTATTGCTCGTAACCTGAGAGAGAGAGAGAGAGAGAGAGAGAGAGAGAGAGAGAGAGAGAGAGAGAGAGAGAGAGAGAGAGAGAGAGAGAGAGAGATATTTAGGGTTCTTCTTGTATCTTTTCCACAGTTCCATATCGATTTTGTTAGCGTTAAAAGACTTACTGAAGATGCTTATTTAAAGGTTATAAATTAAATAAAGCCCTGTTTTAAAGCATTTCTTCAATTCTGCATAAGTTTTTAACATACGCAGTTTAAGTGACGAGGATGCTTTATTTATTTCTTTATTTTTTTGCCGTCTTCCCATCGGTATGATTCTCGGTTACCAATCGAGAGGGCCGGGGTTTAAATCCCGCCGCTCACTGATGGCTCGGATTGCTCCACTGCAAAAATCCGGCAGCCCGTCAACCTAACGGTCCGAAAAAAAACCCCGAGAGGTGCAGTAGGAGAATAGGCACCAGCCCTCGGGCTAGGAAATTAAACAGAGGGCCTAGCGACACACTGGCCACGTGTCATATGCATTGGGACCTGTCTCCCCACTGGCTGTCGGCCTGAGAAACAGATCAGCGCCTGCCCTATGAGCCTACCGAGGCCCAGGAGCACTTTAACTTTAACTTTCCATTCACATTAATAGGTAATGGGTTCCTTTGTTATAGGCATCTAAGAACAAACTATCTATTTGCCTGTTTTCAACTACTGTATTCCTACATATTTATTCAAAATCAACGAACATCACACAGATTATAGTCCTTTGATTTTAGAGATGATAAATAACAAACAACAAAATTGTCCAACGAGACAATAAAAGAATATATATCTATGATTGCATGGGATGTACGCGTGTATAATTACTTCCTTATTTATATTCGTATAAGAGAAAGGTTAATACTATGAAAATTTAATCCTCCATATTAACCAATACCTGTAACAGCCTAAATACATGTATACAGCAATTCAAGTTAGTGTTTGGATTATCCAAATCCGATCACCGATATCAATATCCTTAATGTACTCAAAAGGCTTTATGCAGCTTATACGAGTTTCCAGAAATAACAGTTTAAACAGCAGATATTGAATGAATCTTTTATTTCAATAGGTTCACACATCCAAGCGCCCCAGAAATTATTTTTCGATATTTTCCAGTGAATCGAGTGACGCCTGATCCTTTTATTTCGTTACAGATCTTGCATCCAATATTGGCGTTAAAACCTTTTTAGTTTTCTGTAAAAGAAAACTATTCTGCCGGCTTTGTCTGTCCGTCCGCACTCTATTCTGTCCGCACTTTTTCTGTCCGCCCTCTGATCTTAAAAACTACTGAAGCTAGAGGGCTGCAAATTAGTATGTTGATCATCCACCTTCCAATCATCAAACATACCAAATTGCAGCCCTCTAGCCTCAGTAGTTTTTATTTTATTTAAGGTTAAAGTTAACCATAATCGTGCCTCTGGCAACGATATAGGATAGGTCACCACCGGGCCTTAGTTACAGTTTCATGGGCCGCGGCTCATACAGCATTAAAACGAGACCACCGAAAGATGGATCTATTTACGGTGGCCTTGATTATACGCTGTAGAGACTGTACAGAAAACTAGATTGCGCCGAAGAAACTTCGGCGCATTTTTGCTTGTTTTATTATTAGATAAAATCCGGTTGAGAAAATGTATCAAACACCGCCAAGGCAACAGCCTCTGGAGTCTAGCTTTGAAAATTAACCTTACCTTGATTCCTGGAACTTGGCTTAAAAAAAAATTAACAAAAAGGCTGACTGATTTTATAATGGAAAGAGTAATCGGAGGTATACGTCATATGACTGTTATTTGGTTGACACTCGAATGGATTAAGAAAGCTGCTCCTTACTTTAATTGTTTACTTACATTTTTGTCTATTTATTTCTTAATTCGTCAATTTATTTTTACTTTTCTAATAAATGATCTGTATTTCCTACTGCATTCCTGTATTTCAGTATTTCCAATTACCTGCTGTTCCTTCTTTCAAATGAACATCATATTCTTTGGAAACTTGAATTTCAAGTCATTGGTCAATGGCCTCTGTGGGTTTGTTCCATACGAATAGGATTCATCTTCTGAATAATAATAATAATAATAATAATAATAATAATAATAATAATAATAATAATAATAATAATAATAACTGAAGAGATAAAGAATCGGGCAAGATTGAGGACAGAGAGAGGAAGCATAACCAAACATGAAATTTGATTTGTCGAAAGGATGTGTTCAACTGGCAACGACAGAGATGCATTCTTTTAGCAACTTTCCATTGGTAGGTGAAGTATGTAAGGTACATTTTATCAATAAGGAGCTGCATCTCAAAAAGCATTAGAGAGATCTTTTCTCGTCCCTTCAATGTCTTTCTTTTTTATATGAACACTTTAGATACTGACTGAGTGATTGAAAGGAAATACTGACTCTTGTATCGGTGACCGATGATATATGAGACTGCAATAGGTATTGCTTTAAAAAAGTATAACTCGAATGTATGACATGATGTACGAAGGGTTTTTGATGACAAAAATGAAAATATGATAAATTAATAGCATGAGTTGTTACTAAAAAGATACATAGCTGAAATATCCATATCAAACAGAAGTGCAAGTAGCGTGAAGGAAAGGATAATGAACAGTATATGACATAATAATTAATGCAGTCAGCAAAGTGTTAAGGGCGTGTACTTTCGTGACAATGGTTTATCTTCATTACGATTGCGCGAGATCGCTCGGTAATTGGACATGAATGCACTGCTGCAGTTAATCACATAATGAAAAGCAGCATGTATAGCATGTGACGATTTGTTCATGAAAAGTGCTGACAGGAACATTCTTTATGAGGCTACTTATATAACGTTGATGATCAAATTATTCGCTTACACAAACACGTGTGTGTGTGTGTGTGTGTGTGTGTGTGTGTGTGTGTGTGTGTGTGTGTGTGTGTTTGTGTAAGAGCGAATAATTTGATCATGAACGTTATATAAGTTATCTCACAAAGAATATTCCTGAAAGCATTTTTCATGAATAAATCATATATCATACGTATACATATATGTATATGTATATATATATATATAATATAAATATATATATATATATAATATATAATATATCATCAATATATATATATATATATCACAAAGAATACCTGATATATATTTTTATATGAATAAATATATTACATATATATATATATATATATATATATATATATATATATATATATATATATATATATATATATATATATATATATATATATATATATATATACATGCTCCAAAAGCCTGTTGAATAGAAAATGCGACACTGCAGAAATTCATTCCTGAAAATTGGTAACATGTCACATTCCATTGTCACCAAGTCAAACTGATTTTTTAAAAGAAAAACGTTTAGCTGGCACTAACAATCACGGTATATTTATGAGGTTTCATGACGAAAAGAAGAGAAGACTTAGAAAATGCTGAACAGATGGAGAAGAACTGAATAGCCTTATTATCTATTTACAGAGAGAGTGTTGGCGATAGATATCAGAGATGAAGGTGCGCAGGCGCTGAATCAGAGTTAAAGGTCCGCAGGCGCTGAATCAGAGTTAAAGCGTGCGCAGGCGCAGAAGATCCTTCTGTATTATCATAAGAGGATGCTAATGTCTTAAAGTTTTCTGCACAGGAGGAGATTGTTCTACGGCAATTGTCTTTTATTTCTCTCTGGAGCCACCCGTTAATTAAGGTAAACTGTTTATTGCTCGTGTTTGTGAGTTTGTGTGTGTGTGTATGTGTATGTGTGTGCGTATGTGCATGTATGTGTGATAACAAAGAGAGGACTGACCAGAAATATATGCAAAATCATGTGACATTTTAGTTTGCAAAATATTTTTGTACATGCGACACGAAAATATTCTGACCATATTTCTATGCACTGCTGTACTGCAGTGAAATTGCATATTTTTTCCTCTCTTTGATAAACAATGTATAATTAATTTTTTTTTTTGTTTTGCGTTTCAGAAATATCAAAAATTAATTGAAAGTATGTGTGGTTATTGTCACTTTAATTAAGTCTCACTATTACTCATGGATACACTAATTCATTTTGCCGACATTTATTTTGTATTTGTTGATTTACTGTGAAAATTTAACTTGTGTTACAAATATTTTCATGCACTGATCAACTGTTGTGTTTAAAAAGGGTTCGTGAAAGGGGTAGGTAGGTGCAGAGAGAGAGAGAGAGAGAGCGAGAGAGAGATGAAAACGCTTTCATCACTACTCATAAATACATTAATTTTTCTCCTTTTATTCATTTCTTTTTTTTACTGTGAAATTTTAACTTGTGCTACAAGTTTTTCAAACGTTTTATCAATTGCTCTATATTTTTCTAAGCATACCTGAAAAGTGTAGGTAGGGGAGAGAGAGAGAGAGAGAGAGAGAGAGAGAGAGAGAGAGAGAGAGAGAGAGAGAGAGGTTTTGAGAGAGAGAGAGAGATATGATCAACGGTTTTGTAAAGAGAGAGAGAGAGAGAGAGAGAGAGAGAGAGAGAGAGAGAGAGAGAGAGAGAGAGAGAGAGAAATCTGATCAATTGTTTTATATACAAAAGGAAACCTAAAGAGAAATGAGAGAGAGAGAGAGAGAGAGAGAGAGAGAGAGAGAGAGAGAGAGAGAGAGAGAGAGAGAGATCACAGACACGGAACACATACCTCCCTGTCATCGTTCTTCCCTGCTATCAGCATAATTCAGCACTGGAGATAAAAGATTCCATCTATTTTTCATTTTTTTTTTTCGTATCTTACTGCATTTCTCATTTTGCCTTTAGGGGAAAAGTGTTCGTCTTCTCTCTCTCTCTCTCTCTCTCTCTCTCTCTCTCTCTCTCTCTCTCTTTTCATTCCCATTTCCACGATAATGTTAAAAATTGGAAGTGAGTTGTTTGACGGAAATACTGATTTTGTGTTTTCGTTTTTCGAAAAAGCAAACTAAAAAGGCGCTTGAGTTAAGGTATAATAAGCGCTTTTTTTGGTTTTGTAATTCAGAATGAAGATGTATATTTTTGTCCTCTGATGATGAATTATTCCTGATGGAAACTTTTAAATATGCATTAATAATTTTGAAAGGCAGCTTTCTTTTCAAGTTAATGGGCTTTCAGACTGATTCCGCATGACTGATGGCTAATAATAATAATAATAATAATAATAATAATAATAATAATAATAATAATAATAATAATAATAATAATAATAATAATGGGAGTGCTTGGGAAGAAGGAATGATAAAAGTAGACGAAGACCCTGAAATACACAGAGACAGGAGAATGAAAAACAGAACAGAGGAATAGCACAACAAAACAATGCACGGACAGTAGGCTACACGAGACAGACTAAAGAACTGGACAGCGGTGAAACATGGCAATGGCTACAGAGGGGAGAACTCAAGAAGGAAACAGAAGGAGTGCTAACAGCGGCACAAGATCAGGCCCCAAGAACCAGACATGTTGGCCACATAGCAAGCTTAGGTCCGGCGCTTGCACAGAACCAGTACAAAAAGAGGGGTGATTCAGTAGCAAAAGCCCTCCACGGGAGCCTGTGCAAGAAACACCAGCTAGCTTGCAGTAACAAGTGGTATGTACGAACACCAACCTGAGGGTGTGATAGAAAACGATCAGGCAAATATCCTCTGGGACTATGGTATCAGAACAGATAGGGTGATACATGCCAACAGACCAGACGTGACGCAGATTGACAAAATCAAGAAGAAAGTATCACTCAATGATGTCGCAATACTATGGGACACCAGAGTTGATGAGAAAGAAAGAGAAAAAATTGATAAGTATCAAGACCTGAAAATCGAAATAAGAAGGATATGGGATATGCCAGTGGAAATTGAACCCATAATCATAGGAACACTAGGCACGGTTCCAAGATCCCTGAAAAGGAATTTGGAAAAACTAGATGCCGAAGTAGCTCCAGGACTCATGCAGAAGAGTGTGCTACTAGAAACAGCAGCGCACATAGCGAGAACAGTGATGGACTCATAAGGAGGCAGGATGCCGCCCGGAACCCCACACTATAAAAACCACCCAGTCAAATAGGATGACTGATAGACAAAAATAAGAAAAAAATAATAATAATAATGTGATATTTCACTGGTTTTTATAGCAGGATACCATTATTACTAATAATTATTTATTGACGCTGATTAGCAATAACTAAAATAATCCCTTATGTTTCAAGTACAAATGTGTAAATGTGTAAATTTCTGGAAAATTATAGATCTACACTCTTAAACGTTTTTAAGAAAAAAATCTTGAATTGATTTTTCCTTAAAATCAACAAAATTCAATGCTCAAATTAATTTTCCTAATTGTCATGATAATATTCTTGTACTAGATATTCACTCCTTCGTTTATATACGTTTTTAATCTCAGGCAGATTTCGTGGTAATGAAGAAAAGGCGGTATATTTATAAGCTATAAGATGTAACCTACCATTAAAAAACGTTCAGTTATAAATTAACCTCTGACAGGACAAGATTATGGCCTGAAGGAGAGAGAGAGAGAGAGAGAGAGAGAGAGAGAGAGAGAGAGAGAGAGAGAGAGAGAGAGAGAGAGAAACTGTTGTGTAACATCCAAGCAACTTGGAGTAAACTAATTATTAAGACATGCGCCGCAGTAGAGAGAGAGAGAGAGAGAGAGAGAGAGAGAGAGAGAGAGAGAGAGAGAGAGAGAGAGAGAGGGGGGGTAGGAGAGACAGACAGGCAGACAAACAGAATGAACAGCCCTGAAATTCTTTGAAATACATAATTATGAAGTTAAGTGGAAGCTTATGAGAATGAACAGTTGTTCCTTCTTGGTAATTATATGGAGACAAGCACACATGCAAACATACAGCGAGACTTCGGAAAAAAAAAAAACAGGTGACAGGGAGAACTGACAGCGAATTAAGGCGCTTAAAATACCGTCCATGACGTTTCAGATATCCGAATGAATTCGTTTTACTCAGCTTTGAAGTATGTGTCTTCATATTACACGGCTGACGTACAAGAGAATGAAACAATTGCATAAGAATGTAAATGCAGCTGCCTTTTTGAAGCTTCAAACGATCTCAAGATCTTGTACTTTTCTTTTTCTGTTTTGCCTCGCACAAAGAAAGGAAGTTTTATTCGCTGTTGCTTTTTATGATCGTATATGACAACTTTGATGATTATCATTTCAGAGCAATGATGACACATGAATCGATCTCTGCAACATCAGTGATGATTTTCATGTTGATTTTTATGCATCAATGCGAATGTTTAATGTTGTTTCATTTACTTGTTTTGTAGCAATGCGAAAATTTAATGTTTAGTTTCATCTATTTTTTTTAGGAGATGAGAAAATTTAATGTTTAGTTTCTTTACTTTTTTTTTGTAGCAGTGCGAAAATTTAATGTTTAGTATAATTTACTTTTTTTGTAGCAATGCGAAAATTTAATGTTTAGTTTCATCTATTTTTTTGGCAGTGCGAAAATTTAATGTTTAGTTTCATTTAATTTTTTTGTAGCAATGCCAAAATTAAATGTTTAGTTTCATCTATTTTTTTATCAGCGCGAAAATTTAATGTTTAGTTTCATTTACTTTTATTTTTAGCAATGCGAAAATTTAATGTTTAGTTTCATTTACTTTTTTTAAGCAATGCGAAAATTTAATGTTTAGTTTCATCTATTTTTTTAGCAGTGCGAGAATTTAATGTTTAGTTTCATTTAATTTTTCTTGTAGCAATGCGGAAATTTAATGTTTAGCTTCATCTATTTTTTTAGCAGTGTGAAATTTAATGTTTAGTTTCATTTACTTTTTTTGTAGCAATGCGAAAACTTAAAGTTTAGTTTCATTAATTTTTTTTCATCAATGCGGAATTTTGAAAGTTTAGTTTCACTCCTCAAAATAATCGTGAAAAAACGGTTACTATAAGTAACTGATAAACATTTAATAATATTCAAAGCAAAATAATATATTTTGTCCTCATATTGCCTAACGCAAACTTGACGTACTTTTCTTCCTACGAAATCTAACTATTCATAAATTTTTCGACAAAAAGAAAAATGGCGAACTGCAATTCTTTTTGTTTCTCTCTCTTTTTTTTTTTTACTTTTATTTTCTTTTTTTGCTCACTTGGCAGACATGTCAAGGATAAAAATACGAACAGTTTGAGAATCGTCCAACAATGACCTAACTTTCATTCGTTCTAGTTATTTTCAGATTTGAGGTGTACATAGACAATGTAGTTTCCATTTACTTATTAATATTTAACTGTTTATCCAGGTATTTACACACGTACATACACACATATATAAATATATATATATATATATATATATATATATATATATATATATATATATATATATATATATATATATATATATATATATATACATATATATATATATATATATATATATATATATATATATATGCATATATAAATACATATATATAATATATATACACACATATATATATATATATATATATATATATATATATATATATATATATATATATATATATATATATATATATATATACACAGTATATATATGTGTGTGTGCCCAAAAGAATAAAAAAAAATCTAGGCTAACCTCAGCTCACGATACCAATTTAGAAAGCAAATATTCAAATGTTTACTAAATCATGAATTAGTGTTGCTCTGAAGGATCCCAAAAGCATCTGGGACACCCACTTGATCGACTACTTCAGGACACTTGTCTCTATTGCTCATCCCAGAGAAGGCACGAGTATTTTTGCTTGTCCAATATCTCACGCCTTCTTGACATTGTCTCGTGGTTTGTACGTAAATGGTTTGCATTTCTGATTTAATTTTGGTTTATATGTAATTTCTATTTTAATATTTTCTATTTTTATTTTAACGTCTGCTGTCTTTTTAAATATTTTCTCTTTTTAATTGGAAGTTTTTTACTTTCATTTTAATATTTTCAGTTTTGTTTATTCTAACATCTATTATTTTTAATACAATATTTTCTATTTTTATTTTCATATCCATTATTTATACTTCAATATTTTCTATTTTTATTTTGATAGATATATCTTGATTTTAATATTTACTTTCATTTTAATATCTATTATTTTTATTTAAATATTTATAATTTTTAGTTTAATATCTATTATTTTTATCTAACCAAAAGGTCACTGTGTTAGCTGCTTCGTTTCCTTACAGGTAATTTTGCCTGTTTTACTGCAGAAATCGTAAAGATACCAGTCGCTATACAGAAAAATTGTTTTTCATCTCTGATTATTTTTTAATGTTTCTGCGTCCCAGAGATCTGGTCTGGCTTTTGCTATGAACATTTATTTGTTGTTTGGCAAAAAAAATTTTTTGTTTCTTTATTAACTGTCTATGCAATGTAATTTATGTTCGTCAAGTGCAATTTTTCTTTTTGCAATTATTTTAAAAATAAACCTGAACAGTCGTACTCTTGCACGGTGTAGTAATAATACAAATACTTCTTCCATTTCCCAGATGTTTCTTTACAAAAATAATTTCTGAAGCATTTTCTATCAATTATAATCTCAGAAAAGTGAAAATAACTTTATTATTGTCATTTTACATACCTTGTCATTTTCATCTCTCTCTCTCTCTCTCTCTCTCTCTCTCTCTCTCTCTCTCTCACTGAAGAAACTGCAACAGAATCCAGAGCACCATTTTATTTGTCCTTAATATTTACAAGGAAAGGTGCGAATTTATGGCAGTTCCAAAACTATCGCGAACATTACAAACTTTTCCAATTACCATTTGAATTCGTTGTACGTGATACACTACTCTTGTTTGCAACTGGTATCTCAAACATATTTCTTGTGTGTTTTTAAAATTTGTTAGCTAGTTTGTGCTTAGGAGTGCATTGGTCTGCCTGCTGTTTTAATTCTGCATTTTCCGAGACAGCAACTTCTTTCCAGCCCCCAAAACTTTCACAAAATTTTCTTTGAAAATCCTGTTTTTATGATGTGTCATATACTGGTTGTTACAGCTCGTTACTCTGACATATACTGCTATAAAACAGGCAACAAGATCAGGCTCTTAAAAAGAGACCTCTTCCCTCTTGGTTATTCAAAATATTTTATATATATATATATATATATATATATATATATATATATATATATATACATATACATATATGTGTGTGTGTGGGTGGGTGTGTGTGTGTGTGTATGTGTCTACTTATGTGTGTGCGTGCGTATAACTGCATCACCAAAATATGGAACGTGATGAATACATAAATAAAGACAAAATCTACGAAGGAAAGACAAACAATGGAGTGCTGAAAGGCCTTTCGACTTATCATCCTTTACTTTGGACGATAAGTCGAAAGGCCTTGCAGCACTCCATTGTTTCTTTTTCTGTGGATTCTGT